>NC_056735.1:1282195359-1282285727 GCF_019279795.1 Protopterus annectens
TTGCACAGTCAGCCCATACAAGCATACAGACCTGATAGACCACCAGCAGCTGTAGCAGCATGCAGAGTCAGATAGGTAAAGGATGTCAGTCACTCACATCTGCTACTCTCCCTACCCAGCCCAACAAACATCTACACACAACACTGCTACACAAGTTTGGCAGTCTGTTCACAATTGCCAGATATACATAACTGTCATATGTACAGATGTTCACAGAATTACCAGGGTGTGGAACCATAATCCTGACCACTGCTGCATACCATGGCCAGGAGTCTGCCAGGTCACTGGCATGATAACTGGAGTGCAGTTGGTAATCAATGATATACCATACCTCTGCACCTCATAGTGCAGGGCATCTGGACAACACATGGCTTACTTGTGGGACAGGGGGCTGTAAAGAAAGACATATCACACGTGATGATGTTACAAACTGAAACAGTAGCTGGTATTACATCAGTTGTTGTAACATAGCATCCCTGAAGAATATGATGTCTGGATCGCCAATGAATGTCAACAGTTACTGACTACAATCCTCACATTATCCTACCGACCCCACAAAAACAGACATTGTTCGAGGAACAGACAAGCATAACAGGCAAACATCTGGCCAGTCTGTGGACAACATGCCAGTTGAGAGGTATGTCAGAGGGATATCACAGTCAAATGTCAAGTCATCCAGTAAATGGATGTCTAGATGAACCCTGTTCAATCTAGCAACCCTCCATGTGTATAACAACTTTAATGACATAGAATCTGTACCCAATTCTCAAGCTTTGTCCCCCATGTTGTTCGCTGTCTCCACATGTCCTGTCTTGTGAGGTATTGCCACCTACTGTCTGTGAAACTGTAGCCCCCACACCTCTGTAATGTCCCCCACACAGGCAAGGGAAATGGGCAAGGCCCACATGAAGGGCATCCCATATGTTGGAACTAGCAGCAGTGTCCAGGCCCACACAACAATACTATGTGGGCACATACATAGCTTTATGGCCTCAGCAATACCTGACAGGACGACATCAACCTCCTCAAGGTAGGCTGAATTCCTGTGGTGGACAGCAGCAGTACACAACTACCATCATAGGTGGAAATAATCTCAGGATGGGCCAAGAAGGAATGGGTGCCTCATTGGAAGCCATGTTACCTTGTTCTGCACAAGGAAATAAGGTGACAGGTGATGTACCCTAAGGTTCTCTTTGAGTGCAAACTGGAGACATCTACCAAGGCCAGTCACTAGGCCTTCCAGATGTCTGTCTGCAATTCCAGAGGCAACACACATATCTGCTCTGTAGTGGTGGTCAATAACACCACATACACATATGTCATGGATATAGGCAACCTGCTGCAGACAGGTGATGTATAAACAACACCCCCCCTGTCCCCCCATAGGTATACATGTGCATGTACAGCACCTGCCCATCTCCACTATACAGAGGTCTCCATAGGCCTGATACCATTCCTGGCTTCATCCAACATGAACACAGGCATGGACTGTCAGACCTGTTCTGCAGTGTAGTCATCCACAGCATGAGCACTGGTATCATCCCATCTGCACAGAGGACAGACAGAAAGTTGATATAAAACAGGTTATGCATTAGCATTAATGTTCAGAAGAATACAAGTCTGAAACATAAATGTATGCCATTATGTCTTGACAGCAGTCCTCAATAACATGGCCTAAAACCTCAATACTCTCCATTTAATATAGTAATATAATATTAATATCCAATAGGCGATAAATAAAAATATACAGCTCAAATCCACAAGCCAAGATAGTGTAGTGGTCAGAGTTCCAGCTTTGCATGCAGGTATACATGGTTCGAGTAATACAACAGGTAATCAAAATTTGCATGGGAAAGCACTGTTAAAAGTGCTATGTCCATATTAAAATATGTAGTAAGTTATTTTTGTCACCTAGTGTAGAGTAGCTCATGTAAAATGGATGTGTGAGTGCATATAACATGTGAAAACACCCATGTATACACATATCCCTTGCTACTGTAATGAAAGCACATACAGCCATATCATGTAATGAAAATCATATACACTTACTAAATGAAGTCATTAGTGTGATATATTATGAGAATGAACTGTGTGTAATGCTCAGCTATGCCTAGCAAGTTTAACAACACATTTATGTTGTCCTAACCCCTCTCTCTGGGGTTTGAGTGTCTAAATTCAACTCCAAATTCTGTACAAATGCACAGCTGTTGCTGTAAAAGAAATGAACAGCTATGGACCTCTGTACACCCATCCTGCACATCCGTAGCTATCTTTCATGTTGTTCTTTCCTCTGCGTGCCCATTTTCCACCACTTTCCTATCACCCCTTTCTCTTTTCCTTTAATGAATTAGTGTGGGTGTAAGCATGAGTAAGAGCAAAAAATTATTAGCCTTGCCAGGTTTTGGAACCAGGGCCCTGTACACCATAGTTAGACAAATGTACCACTACACCATTTGAGCTGTAGAGATTGCTGATGCTTTTTCCAACATATGCTCATTCAACAGTAGGGAAAAGATTCTGTAGAATCAGTCAGGTTTCGTATCTATACATATACACATGTATATATGTATGCAGATGCACATATATGGATAAATGTATACATAATATACATAGTGATATACATATAAAATATGCACACACAACACACACACACACATATATATATATATATATATATATGTATGTATATATATATATATATATATATATATATATAAACTATACATATAGAGAAAAAAACACACACACACACACACACACACACACACACACATATATATATATGGATCCCCTACACTTCACGAACATAACGCCGACACACAAATCACCGACACCAAAAGACCGACAACACAGATGACCAACAAGGTGAGAACCCGACGGACTCGGTAAGTGTGCGATAGAGTGAGGGATTTAGTGTTAGGGAGCGGACAGGTAAGTGTGCGATAGTGAGGGACTGTAGTTTTAGGGGCGGGTTAAGTGAGTTAGGGTTAGGTGCGGTAGGGTAAGTGTGCGATAGTGATGGACTATATGTTTAAGGGTGGGTTAAGTGAGTTAGGGCTAGGGTGCAGGTAGAGTGTGTGTGTGATAGTGATGGACTGTAGGTTTAGGGGTGGGTTAAGTGAGTTAGGGTTAGGGTGCGGGTAGGGTAAGTATGCGGTTGTGTCGGACCTTAGGGTTAGGGTTTGCGTTAAGGTTAGTGCATGTATGGTTGTGTGTATTGTCGGTATTGTGTGTTGTCGGTCTTTTGGTGTCGGTGATTTGTGTGTCGGCATTGTGGCGTGTTGGTGAAGTGTAGGGGATACATATATATATATATATATATATATATATATATATATATATATATATATATATATATATATATATATATATATATATATATATATATGCGCCCATAACATGTACTGGAGTCATACCTCAGAATCATATCTACCATCCCCTTACTGCAAGAAATCTGGCCCAAAGTTGTCCAAATGGGGAGACAATGGGACAAATCTAAGGACATATTTCAAATATTGTTCTTATAAATGTAGAATATTGCCAAAGTGACAGGGTTTGTTTCAGCATACATGTTCTGAAGGATGTGAGTTCTAAAACTGAAATGTATGTCATCATTTACTGTCAGAAATCCTCAGATCATCACAGTGATTTACCAGGGATATGAAAATAATGCATCTGTGGAACAGACCAGAAATATGAGCAATACACCTGGACATACTTCAACAATCCAGACAGTCTTCAGGTAGGTTCAGAACCCCTTAGTGCAATGAATCTGGACCAGGCCTGACAAAGTGGGGAGAGAAAGCCATGGAAATAGGGACATATCTGAAATACTGTAGTAGATAAGATGACACAGTTGCTGCAGTAACACCCTCATGTCTGTCCTAACATATATTGACTGAAATAGCACAAGTCCAACACTCAATTACTTCCCACTAGTTAGTGACTAGTCCTCACATCAGCCCACTGATGTGTCAGAAATATACAACATTTATGGGGGCCAGGCAACACTACTTCCTACAAATATCTGGACATAACATCACATTAGGGAAACTACGCTCAGCTGCTAGGTATGTCACCAAGCACTGTCCAAACTGCAGTCAGACTGGCACAACACTAACCCAAACCTGTTAAGGGGAATTACACATGTATTGGCAAATATATCAGGGACTGCAGGGATATCACAGCACTGAAAAACAGATACCAGTGCGAAAGTGCATACCCACAACCAATTCAACCACAGTCACAGTGACATGCCAGTAAGCCAAAGGAATAATACAGTATAAGGACTGTGTGAACAAAAACATCTCAACATGTTTGCCACTCACACACTACCCCCACATGTACTGGCCCAATTCACAGTGTACTATGATGCCTGACTGTGGTATGGGACATGTCTCAGTCTGCCCCTACAAACATATACAGCTGATAGACCACCAGAAAACAGGAGCAGCATGCACTGGCAGATAGAAAAGGAGCCATAAGACATATATCCATGCCCCCTCCCTACACTAACCAAATAAAATTGACACAAAGCACTGTTCACAATCCTGACAGTCTGTCAACAATTGCCAGAAATACACAGACCTCTCAACTGTATAGAGTCCTACAGAATGTCCAGGCTTTCCCCTCATATATAAGGCTCTTCCACGTAACATGTCTGGCAGTTTGATACATCACTGGGATATTGTCAGGAATGTAGGCACTAAATAATCATATGCCATACCTATCAACTTCTTACTGCATGACATCTGGACAAAGCCTGACATAATTGTGGGACGGAGGCCAAAAAACAGGGGCATATTTGAAATATCGCTGTTATAAACTGAGAATGTTGCTGTTGTAACAGAATTAGTTGTAACATATCTTTTCTTAGGGATATGAGGTCAGAAACATAAATGGATGTTACCAGTTACTGACTGCAGTCCCCAGAGTATGCTACTGATTTTCCAAAGACAAAAATGTCTGAGGAATGCACCAAACATAAGAGTCCAAATTGTGGCCATTCTGTGGATAGTCCTACAGGTGAGAGTTATATCAAACACATAACACTGTCAAAGTTAAAATCACCCAGAAACTCCATGTCCACACAAACCCTGTTAGACTAGCATTAATCCAACTGTATAACAGCAATACTTACATTCTGTCCCTATGTCTGGAACATTCTCCCCCATTTTGTTGGCCTGTCTCCACAGTTTTGGTTGTAAGAGGTATTTCCAAATACCCTCTGTGATACTGTTGTTCACACACCTCCATGAAATCCTCCTAACTGGTAAGGAAAAGGGCCAATGCTCACATGACATACTCAATGATAGGAGTGTGTTGCCATGCCATTGGCTATATGAATAACAACACAGCTGTCCTGCATGCAATTATCAAGTTAGGGACACCAATTGGTGCACAGGCCATCAGCTGCTCATGGGCATTACCTACAAAAGGCAAGCTGCTGCCTATTCAAAACAGATGCACACCCTACATCCTTTGAAGAGAGAGAGAGAGAGAGAGAGATAGAGACAGCAAAAATAAAATAAAAACCAAGCAGGACATAACCACCTACACTTGAATAAAACAAACAGGTATGTCAAACAAGTAAGCATGTAATGGACTGCAGTAGGGGGTATGTAAGAATGGGAAATAGGAACTGTAAGATATATGTCTCAACAAGACTTGCTGTACTGATATATTGCTCAACAGAACCTATGATCATAGCATCTGGATCTGTCTGCAGTGACATAGATCATAGGTCAGGCCCCTGAGTCACCCCTTGAAAGGATGGCTCACATATGACTACTACTGCAGTATGTGTTGAACAATACTGACTGTGACAATGCTAGGCCAACTACTGGGATGTTGTACATATCCATATCTTACTTGTGAATACAACTATGATATACTTGGTTGTCTCAGAAATGTGAGAGACCTATACATGGTATTTGCATAGTAAAGTACTGTTGCACACGTGTGTTGAACTGCATGTGATATACTGAGCTCATACCATTAAACTGTCCAGTGTTATGCACACTGACCATATGTGTTCCTTATATTTGTAGTCATTTACTCATACAGTTATGTTATGTCTGGCAAATCATTGGCAAATCTGTGAAGATTAGCATCACAACATCTCCTTTTTTCATCTGGCTGCTCCCATTAGGGGTCACTACACTGGATCATCTGTTGCCATTTCTGCCTGTCCTCTGCATTGTACTCTGTTACACCAACCACCTGCATGTCCTCTCTCACCACATCCACGAACCTTATCTGAGGCCTTCTTATTTTCCTCTTACCTGGCAGCTTCATCCTTACCATCATTTTCCAATATATTCAGCATCCCTCTGCAGCACATGTCCAAATAGATGTAATCTTGCCTCTCTGGCTTTGTCTCAAAACTGTCCAATATGGGCTGACCCTGTCATATACACATTGCTAATCCTGTCCACCCTCATTACAACCAGTGCAAATCCTAACATCTGTAACTCTGCCATGCCCAACTGTGATGCCTGCCTTTTTGTCAATGACACTGTCTTCAACCCATATAACATATCTGGTCTCACTACCCTGTTGCAGACCTTCTCTTTCACTTTTACTGGTACTCGTCTGTCACAAATCAGTACTGACACTCTTCTCCACCTCTCCAGCTTGCCTGTACTCTCTTCTTCACTTGTCCTCCACAGTCATCATTACTCTGAAATGCTGATCCCAACTTTTGCCAACTCTACTCCCTGCATCCTCAACATTCCACTACCCTCACTCTAATTCACAAACAGATATTCTATCTTAGTCCTACTGACCTTCATTCCTCTCCTCTCCAGAGCATATCTCCACCTCTACAAGGTCTCCGAAATATGTACCCTACTCTCAGTGCAGATAACAATGTCATCTGCAAACATCATAGTCAACGGGGACTCCTATATGATCTTGTCTGTCAACCTGTCCATCACCATTGCAAATAAGAAAGGGCTCACAGCTGATCTCTGATGTCAACCCACCTCCAGCTTAAATGCATCTGTCACTTCCGCCACAGACCTCATCACTGTCACACCACTCTTGTACATATCCTTTACCAGTCTTACATATATCTCTGCCACTCATGACTTCCTCATACAATACCACAACTCCTCTCTAGGCACCCTGTCATATGCTTTCTCTATGACCAGAAAGAGACAAAGCAACTCCTGACCTTCTCTGTACTAATCCATCAACACTCTCAGAGCAAACATCACATCTGTAGTGCTCTTACCTGGCATAAAAACATACTGCTGACCACTATTCATCACTGCCCTGCTTAACCTAGCTTACACTACTCTTTCTCATGACTTCATGCTGTGACTGATTAATATTATCCCTCTGTAGTTACTGCAGATCTGCACATCAACCTTATTCCTAAATCGGTACATAAACACTTTCACTCCACTCCACATGAACACTTTCACTCCACTCCACATGCAGCCTCTCACTTTCCAAGATATCATTAAACATATATCATTAAAGTTTGCAGATGACTGCAAACTGGGTGCCATAATCAACTCTCCAGCCGACACAAGCATCCTCCAAAAGGGCCTAATAGAAACAGACAACTGGTGCCAGAGCCATGGCCTCAAGCTAAATGCCAAAAAGTGTATAGTCATCCCCTTTGGCAAAAACAAAGTGCCCACAAATTACCACATAGGTGGTAATCCATTAAGTACGGAAGAAGTAATTAGGGACCTGGGGACCCAAGTTGATAGCAATCTCTCATTTGACAACCACGTGGCCAAAGTGGTTAGAAAATCATTTTATATAGCCCACCTAATCATGAAGGGATTCACATCTAGATCAGGGGAGGTCTTCGTGCCTCTTTACTCATCCCTCATCAGGCCCATAATTGAGTACAATGCCCCTTTTGGGATGTACCTTAACAGACACCTGCAGCAACTGGAAAGACCCCAAAAGTACCTCACCAAGAGGATCAAAGGGCTCAGACAGATGCCATATGCTGCCCAGCTAAAGAAACTCCAGCTCTACTCAGTGGCATGCCGCCTGCTCAGAGGTGATCTGTGCCTGATGTATAAAGCCATGTCCAACCCGGAATTAATGGACGTGCTGCACCTCAGAAAATCCAAATCCCATCGAGCTACGCGCTCGAAAGACTTGAACCTCAGCACTGAAATAAATAGGACATGCTGGAGGGACAGATTCATAACCCAGAGGCTCCCTACACTCTGGAATAAAATCCCAGTCCAGGTTAGGCAGAGTCCCTCATTGACCCTCTTCAAGAGGAATCTTGATGAGTGGATGGGAGATCATAGGTTTACCCCGGGTATCACTTCTGTGTCACTGTTAGACAGAGGCACAGTATACTAACCTCGAAAAAGGGCATAGCAAAATTAATTTAAAATGGGTGGCGAAAGCCAAACACACTCTGGCTACGCTTATAAATGCCCTAGGGCAGATAGCCTAGTATGAACCTATGAACCTATGAACCTATGAACCTATGAACAATCTGAACAATCTGGTGAAAAACACCACTGCCATCTCCCCTAAACACATCCATGCTACCACAGGTATGTCATGTGGACCAACAGGCTTTCCAGCATTTATCCTCTTCATAGCTATCCTTACTTCCTCCTTGGTAAGCCGTTACATTTCCTGATTCACCATACCCACATCATCCAACCATCTCTCTCTGTCATTCTCTTCATTCATCAGCTTCTCAATGTACTCTGTCCATCTGCTCAACACACTCTCCTCGCTTGTGAATACGTTTCCCTCATTATCCTTTATCACCCTTATCTGCTGTGCATCTTTCCTAGTGCAGTCCCTCTGTCTAGCCAACCAGTACAAGTCCTTTTATCCCTCCGTAGTGTTCAACCTGTCATACAAGTTTTCATATGCCTTCATCCTTAGCCTTTGCCAACCTCTTTCTCTGTATACTGTCCTGCACTTCCTCAGTCCACCACCAGGTGTCCTTGTACTCCTTCCTCCATCCACATGTCACACCAAGCACCTTTCTAGCTGTCTCCCTAACTAGCTCTGCTGTACTTACCCATATATTTGGTAAATCATCACTGCCACCCAGTACCTGTCTTAACTCTTCCCTGAACTGCACTTCACAATCACCCTTTTCCAGTTCCCACCATTTGATCCTTTGTGCTGCCCTCACACTCCTCGTCTTCTTGATCATCAGCATCATCTTACACATCAACATTCTATGCTGCCTAAATACACTTTCCCCTGTCACCACTTTACAGTCTCCAATCTCCTTCAAACTGGCCCTCCTATATTGGATATATTCCACCTGTGTGCATCTCCCGCCACTCTTATATGTCACCCTATGCTCCTCCCTCTTGTTATAGTATGTATTCTCCACAACCATGTTCATCCTTTTTACAAAATCCAGTACTATCTCACCGTCTGTATTCCTTTGCTTAACACCATACATACCCATCCCTTCCTCATTCCCTCTGTTCCCTTCACCAACATGGCCATTGAAATCTGCTACAATCACCACTCTCTCACCTTTGGGTACAGTCATCACCACATCATCTAACTGACCTCACATTTCTCTTCCTCATCCATTGCACAAGCAACTTGCATAGCATATGCACTAACAACAGTCATCATTATACCATCAATTTTCAGATTCATAAACATCACTCTATCAGACATGCATGTCATCCTCCAAAAACACCCTTGGCATACTGTTGCATCAGGATAACACCTACCCCCATACCCTGATAGCACAATTGTGACCTGGCTCTGATACACCTAGCCATACTTCACTTCCATCTGGTCTCTTGCACACACAATATATCCACCTTCCTCTGGCCATCGTATCAGCTAACTCTGTCCCTATACCAGTTATACTGCCAACATTAAAAGTTTTTGCCCTCACTACCACACTCCTAGCCTTTCTCCTCTCTTCCTGCCATATGAGTGTTGGACATCCTACAGGGTATGTCTGTCAATGCAAAGGTTACTATGCTATTGAATGTTTCATGTGTTACAGCAATATTAAGACAGTGTCACTAATTTTTCCCCATTGCCCCCATGTATGTGTGGCATCCTACAGATGTCCTGCTCTAATGGGCTGAGAGGGATGACTGGGCAGCAAGAGTGTGAATACAGTGTGCCATACTGACATACAACAGAAACATATATCAGTTATTACTTGTGCACGTCAGTATGAGTAGGTGTATCTGCCCATCTCATAACAACAGGCATGGGATGCAAAATGTCAGTTAAATAAGCTGTACATATTGTATATGTGTGTAATCTTAGTTACTGTGCATCCAACAGAGTGACATTTCTACAGCTGCTGCTTGTTGCATTGCCCTGACACAGCCATGGATACTACAATAAGCATGATTATCTGTTTGAAATCGGAGAGGTGTTGGACTGTGTTATGACTGTGTGTCCATGCCTACTACAAACAGCTATATGAATGCCAACATAGCTGTATGGACTCAGCAATACCTTACTTGAAAAACCTGCCTCCACAAAAGTTGAGTAATCCCCATTGCTGGGCAGCAGCAATACACAAACCACAGACTTGGTCTCCATATTGGCTGTACATGGCAAATTAGGAGCAGGCACTAACGTGGCATCAAGCCAGCCTTTGTCTGGTCAAGCATATAAGGTCACAGGTGGAGTACTGTAAGGCTAACTATGAGTACAAATTGGACACATCTACCAAGACCAATCACAAGGCCATCTTCACATGTCAGCAGTCTCAGAGGCAACAAACCAACCCACCCTGTAATGGTGGTCATTCAGACCACATACACACACAACATAGCTATAGCCAACCTGCTGCAGATAGGTTTAGGGAAAACATCACTCTCTGGCTCAGCATCACTATAGGTGGATATGCACAGCACCCACACCCTTCCCCTCATCACCAGTGAACAGGTACATATTGGCTACTGAAAGGCAACAAACATAAGTATCCATTGGACCTGATAAAATCCCTGTCCACATCCTACTCAGGCATGTGATCCCAGCTTCATTACACACTATAGTCACACCAAGCCTTGGCACCATCTACACCCCATCCTCACTGAAGATGGCCTATGTCATCCCTCTACACAGACATGAATGAGAAGTAGAGGGTTAGAAAATTAACTAGTCCTCATTGTGGGGAATATGACACATCAGGACCAGCAGTTCAATGCAAGCAGATACAGTGCTGCTAGATTACAGTGTATGTTGTGGTTGTGAGTGGTGGCTACTGGTATTCAATGTAGCTGTGCAGGTTCTGTACATACTCCTGCCAAATGTATGAGGTCCTATGATGTATTTCCCTTTTTATGTCTTCCAGGTGCAATGTCGCATCAGCAAAGGTATACTTTCTCAGTGACTGAGACAAATATAATCATAGAAGCCATACTACAGAGCCATGCCATAATGTTTAGTCGAAGCCAGCAACATCTGTGGGAGAGGACCGGCCTTTGGGATGACCTTGTCCATAGGGTAAATGATGTTGGCCTGCATGCATGTACATACGAGCAGGTCTGGCATCATGCAAATGACCTCATATGCCATGCCTGGCAAAGGGCTGCTGCAGTGGCCAGGGACCGCACAGCCACAGGTGGGGGCCCAGCCATGCAGCCCACACTGACATGCACTGAGGAGCTCCTCAGCAACCTTGGGGGACCTATCCCAGTACAACATCAGGTTGCAGACCCCCCACATACTGGAGGTGAGTGGCACCCAGACAATGGACGAGGAGTGTGCAGGTAAGGCCCCAGTGGAGATTACTAGACTAGTGTAGCAGACATAATTGTATTTGTAGAGTATCTATGGGTATGTGTCAGGGGAGATTGCAGTTGTGGATGGGGTTTTATAATGCACAGAAATGCACATCTGTGGTGAAGGACAGAAAATTGTGAAGTATTAGGGGTTGTACTGTATATGTGCAGACATGATGCATTCATCCTGTACCAATGCCACATGTGAGTCTGCTGACAATACTTCTCTCCCACAACTACCTAGGTCCATCTGGTCTGCATGTGGGATGACAGTCTGAAGCTGGTGGGTATGGAATTGCTTTGTTGTGGTTTGCCAATACCGCAGGCATGTGAAGGCTATGCAATGTACCATGCACACAACTGTCACTCATAGCCATATTCCTTTATGTGCATGCTCACTTGTGGTGGGGTTAACTGCATTGCATCACAGTGGTCACCACAGAGGCCTATCTGAAAAGAATGTAACATCCCTTTAGTATACCTCACAACCTGTCAGTGCAAGACTTCTGGACAGAGAACAACAAAATGGGGGGCAAATGGCCCAAGGTAGGGACATGTGTGAAACATTACTATCATACGGTGGATATAAACAGTGTACACACCCCTGTTAAGATGCCAGGTGTTTGTGATATATATACAAACTGAAACCACAATATGTCAGTGCACACCTTTTCCAACCTGTAATGTGACATATGACATGAACAATTCACTTGTAAAACCAATCAATCTGTTGGGCACCAAATATGGAGTATACAAACTTTACAATAAGCTGGATGCATATGTGTGCACACCCTTCAAATAATATTTTATTGCAGCAGCTTGTGATTTACTGACAGCATTCAGTCTGCTTATGTACACACCTGCCATCATGTAAAGGCACTCTGAGTAACACCAAATAACAGTCTGTTATCCAATAGGATATTCATGACATTTGCTTAGTTGCCTGAAACAGCAACAGCCATGGCTTGCAGACAGCTTATGAAGCAGCAAAGGGATCTCATATTTGAAAGGTATCAGTCAAGAGTAGGGTAAAACAACATTACCACAGCATTGCATACACCATGGAACACATTGGAGACAGTTGTCAAAAGGTGGCTTAAATATGGAACAATAGTGCTGTTGAAAAGAACCTGATGTCCCACCAAAAATGATGACAAGACACGTCAAAACCTAGAACCTGACATCCCTCCAAAAACGATGACAAGACATGTCAAAACCTGGTCAGAGAGGCTGCCAGGAGACATACAGCAACCCTGAGAGAGTTGCGGGAATCTCTTGCAAGTACTGGTGTTGTGTACTACATGTGAGGACACTCTCCCGTATTCCACATACATCTGGCCTATGGGGTATGGTCAGAAGATGGAAGCATTTTCCCACACCAAAAAACATCCAGGGGTGGATACAATTTGCAATACAGCACATCAAGTCTCCCAAAGGGATGTGTGAAAATGTGTTATGGTGTAATGAGACAAAAGATCGACCTCATAGCCACAATACCAAAAGGTATGTATGGTGCACAAGTAACAGCCCTCTTAACCTGAACACCAACATCTCCATGGTAAAGCACGCTGGTGTCAATGGCCTGCTGTGAGCAGCTGCTGTTCCAAAGTCAGAACTGGGCCTGTAGTCATGGTGGTGGGAATTCTGAACTGTTTCAAATAACACCCACGTCTGGCCCAAATCCATCAGGTGTCTGCAAGAATGTTGAGGATGTGGATGGGTGTCAGCCTTCAACATGACAAAGACCTGAAGCATATAAGCAAAGCTATCTAAGAAAGGCTCCACCTGAACACACTCATGGTTATGAATTGACCCAGCCAGAGCCTAGACCTACACCAGATACACAAACCCCAGTATGACCTGACAAGGGCTGTGCACATGAGCTGCCCTTGCAATCTGACAGAGTTGGGTGACCTTTGCATGGAAGAGTGGCCAAATAATGCCAAGTCGAGATGTGCCATGCTGATAGAAACCTTCACAAGAAGAGTGAATGGGGTCTATATTACACTATCAAACATTTATAAATTCGAATATCATATGGTCGTCACCATATGATCAAACTCGTAAATGTTTGAAAACTTAATAAAAACAAAACAAAAAAAAAATGAACTCCCAAACATCTGGCAGGGGGTAAGCCCCCCTGCACCCACAGACTCCCCGCTACTTAAATATACCAACTCCGAGATTGCACTACAATGCAGAAATGGAAATCCTCCCATTCTGCGCTGCAATGGAGATCTCCGTTGACATGCTCGGACATCAAAAAATTTGAACATATGGTGCCGACCATATGATGTTTGATTTTTTTGCTGTGCGATAACATGATGTAGATCCAAGTGAATGCTGTAAGTCACTTACAATGTGCTTCAACAAAGTATCATTTTAAGGGTGTTCCCACTTATGCAACCACCATATTGTACATATTGCAGTCATTATATTTTACACATAACGCATTTGTTTGTTTATCGATCTGATTGCATAAATCATATGTGCATGAAAGGTGGGTAACATATTTGAATGCATTATTGCAGTGTCATCTCATATATTAAAAGAACATGGCATGTTAACAAGGTTGTGTACACTTATCATATCCACTGTAAGCTTAGAAGGCTGGTGGTGTAGCAGGAATTGTGTGACCATACATTTACTGCTGGTTTGGTGGTCTGACACTCAAATGTATGTCATTAATCAGTGATGCCACTCCTCAGATCATCCCAGTTATGTATCATAGAAACACAGGGGTTATGAGAAACAGAGCAAACATATGAGCCAAACATCTACAAATCCTGTGAGGATCTGTACAGTTGTGAGATATGTTCTGTAGTACTTGCCACTGTGCTATACAGGTGAACACCAATGATGTGTACATGGGTGCAGTCTGTGCTCGGGAAGGACCATCACCTACTAACACTAATCACGTATCCCAAAGCTCTATATTGTTAGTTACATGTAGTAAAACTAGCTGCAATGCATGATATTGAGGGCGGTGTGTCATGCATGTCACCCTTTGGGTAATGTGTGGTCTGTGTAACAGATTTGTGCCACCTCACCTGTAAGTCTGTGTGTGTATGTGTGTGTGTGTGTGTGTGTGTGTGTGTGTGTGTGTGTGTGTGTGTGTGTGTGTGTGTGTGCATGTGTGCACGTGTGCGTGTGTGTGTGTGTGTGTGTGTGTGTGTGTGTGTGTGTGTGTGTGTGTGTGTGTGTGTGTGTGTGTGTGTGCGTGTGTGTACCAGCCAACCTCAAAGTGCAGGTGTTAATGTACATATGTTGTCTTCCCTTCACAGGTGGTGATGGGGTTTAGGGTTCCTCCCACTTGGAAACTGATGTCATTATCTCTGCAGACTCTGACAATGATGATAGGAATAGTGAGGTAAAGGTGGGGTTGTCAGGGGCTGAATCTGTGCCATTGGTTGGCATCCCACGCTTGTCCACACCATTTCCACATGCAGTAACAATGCCCACAAATACCCCATCACCAGTGGCCTCAGATGATGGACAGTTGTCAGGTGCTGGCATTGAACAGGTTACTGTGGTGACTATGGCAGGTGTGAGTGTAGACAATGGCCATAGCCAGAGAGCAACTGAGGTCCCATACAGGTGGATGGATGGGTGCTCACAGGAGGACCACTGCTCATCAATCTGCTGTAGCAAGTGCCACAGCAGGAATCACAAGATGCATGTTTCAGGCTGTCATGGATGCACAGCCATGTAATGAATGCCACACCAGACAAGATGCCAGATCACTGTTGCTGCATTAAAACAGAAGTTGCTGCTGGTTTGCTGGTATATTTCGTGTTTTTCTTTAGGCTAGTTTTGTTTGGTGTTTGGTATTTGATATATATTTAACACCAGTACCGGCATCTACATGGCAGAAGCAGCTGGGGGTCCTGGGCTTTCTGATATGCCTGGGTTACTTTGTTTTGCTGAGATGGTAAGCTAAAGGGAGAAAAAATTCACACATATGGATCCATGGCATGTGAACAATAGTCGTGACTCTGAAGGGCGGTTTCTGCAACTAGAAAGACTTATGTCTAAGGAGATTGCTTTGTTTTTGGATACTCACCTCCTTGAGAAGTATGTGAGTTTAAATCTAACTCCGAGGGGGTTACATATTGATCGGTTGCCTGCCACTAATTTCACGGAGGAAGAGAGTGATTTAGCTGAGGAGTGGAAACAGGCTTCATTGCAGTTTACGTTGACCTGGTTATGGATCCTGATAAAACGTAACTTGAGGGCGCATGATATACTAAAGGATGATATTCTGCACCTACAGGATGAGGTGGTGGAGGAGTCCAGTTTTTGGGTGCAGATGTCTTCCATTAGTGAAAGAGTCTCCAAATTAGAGACTGAAATTATCCAACGTAAAAGAAACAAACTTTTGCATGACATGAAGGACTATGAGATTGGTATTTTGTTCTCATGGCAACGGGAATTGTCACGAAGCAGGTCAAAGGTGAGGAATAACGGTCAGAAGCACCATAGCGTTTTGCCATCTTCCATGGAGCAGAATGGAACTAAATTTGTTTCTTTTGCTGTTTCTTCTGCTTTGGAAGCTGAAGATGTGAATCAGGCTATAACCTCAAATGAAAATCGGACTTTTCATTCAAGTCAGACGAATCGTGGGAAAGGAGGCAGGAAGAGAAGAAACCGTTTCAAATAATGGACATATTGATTTTGATTGTGAGTGCAATGCACAAGCAAAACATGCTATTAATTTATCCAAGCTCAGTCTCTCTGAGGCTATGGAAGCTGTGTTACTTAAAGGTAGTAATTTTGTGCCTACATGTATACCTTCTTTTGTTGATTTGTATTTCGAGTTAAAAGCATTTTGTAGAAAATTATTATTAAGTGCTTATTTTGAGAAAAATGCATTTAGTGAAGTGACAACCAGTGTGGGAAATAATGATGAATGTTATGATGATTTAATGAATGTCTCCATTTATGATTATGAATCTGAAACTTTGGAGTTTGAAAATGGTGATGACAGTAATAGATCACGTTATGCTACTGGGTATGGCAAACTACAGTTACCTAGTTTATTAACTAAAAGTAAATTTGTGTCTATGATAAATGTGCCTGCCACTATTTTGTTTCAAAAAATGTATATAAGGAAATTTCCATTGCATTTGGTAAATTTTTAAAACAGAAAAAAATCATATAATCTAACCAAAAATGAGTGGTTAACTTTGAAAAATTAAAAAAAAGTTAAAAGTGGAATTTATCTTTACATGTGCAGATAAAGGTGGTAATTGGGTGATTTTGGATAAACAATTATATTGTGAAATGTTAGCTGATATATTAAGTTGTAAAGATGAATATCAGCTTCTACCTAAAAACCCAGTTAGGAATTTTAATGAAGAACTATTGGGATTGCTGAAAAGGGGAGAATGTTTGGGTTTTTTGACTATAAAGATGTGAAAAAGTTACATGTTAAAAAAACAGTTACCCCTATTATGTATGCCTAGTAGGTATGTATGTAGGTCCAAGTCCGAACCTAGTATTTAAGAATCAACCTAATTTAAGAAAACTTCTGTGCAGACCTAGAAATACTCTGAAGATAGAAGGGATGATTAAACGCAGTGCTAATACGACACCCTGTGGAAAATGTAACCAATGCATGTATATTGAAGAGGCAGTAGACTTTATTCATCCTGTCACAAAACAATTATTCTATTTTCATACTAACACCAACTGTAATAGTATGAATGTTGTTTATATGGCTAGATGTGCAGCATGCCCTGCGTTCTACATTGGCAAAACCAATAGATCCCTGAAAGAACGCATAAGGGAACATGTTTATCACATAAGGATAGGTTCAGTGTTTAATGCTTTGGCCAAACATACTATGGAAGTAGGGGCTACACATACTTTTAGATTTTTTGTTATTCAAAAGATTGAAATCAACATAAGAGGGGGCGACATAATCAACTACACATTGGAGAGTGAGATGAAGTGGATTATCAGATGCAGGGCTGATCAATACCCTGGTTTAAACGATAAGGTACAGGTGAAACCGTTTTTAAGAAGGAGAAGGCTCCATGTACCTAACCACTAGAACAGAACTTGAGGCTTAGGTCTATTTCACTATTTCTTTGCTGTGTGTTGTCATTTTTTATTGTCCACTGTTAAATTATTGCTCAACAGCTCAATTTTATAGTGATTACCTCAACAAGAAGAATATTCATTTTTATAATTGATAGATAGGTTTTCACACCCTGAATAACCATTGGCTCTTAAATTGTTTTCATATTATTTTAAATGTTTATGGAGTGTATGACACTAGACAGTACATTTTAGATATTATATATCACATATTTTAGTATTTAATGAAATGCAGGCATGTGTGTGCATATATATTTAAATATATTTATATTTACTTTAAAGAATGCACTTTTTAACAAAGATCCTTTTAACAAAGCTGTTTTATGTTGTGTTTTAAATGATGTTGCATAGCGCTTTAAGCTTTTCTTATTGTTTATTGACTAACCAATAGCGTTGTACAGTGGGATATTTAAATGGTAGTCCTGTTGCAATGCAATGTTTGAAAGTCTGAAGAAGCCTACTGGTGAAAGCGCTTACTAAGAATAAAATATTTGTCTCCACATTACTTTCCAAGCGTGGTGGATTTTCTCATGTGAACGTTTTGTGAATTTCAGTGGTTGGACTCTTGGCTATAATATACCAGCGTATATCTTTGCTTATCAGTGTTTACATTATTTTCGTCTCGCTGGTATTACGCTCTACCTGCTGGTGGTGTTACTTGGATTTTCTTTATTTGTAAAGGAGATGTTTGTGATTTTTTGGATTTTTTTGAGATCCTTAACTGCAATGAACATGGTTTAACTTTTTCTTATGAATCTGGTAGAGAAATATTTTGTATGTGACATTGTATGGGGATGGTGAAGTTATTGGCTTTAAGCCATTTAGGAAATTAACTTCAGTAAATATGTTCCTGCATGCTACAAGCATGCATCCAGAACATTTGTTAAAATCTTTACCTAGTGCTGAATTTAAAATAATTTTTGACCATACTAGTGATATGAGTCAGAAAATGGTTGAATTGGATGGTGTAGAGATGAGATTAAAGGAAAGAGGTTATGATGAGAAAAATTATTGAGTTGTAAATAGGCAATATTAGGGGGTGTTAAACAAAAATCACAAGGCATGTTGGTTAGAAAATATGGACATTTTGGAGATAGCTCTCTTGTCAAGAGAGATGTGGACAGAAAGTTATTTTATGTCACAAAGTTTTCTCCTTTTTCTGATATGCTGGTTAAGATTATTAAAAACATTTAGTATATTATTTCTGAGGATGAAAATATTGGTCATCTATTCCCCAATCACATCACATTTTTATTTAGTTAAAGGAAAAAATTAAAGGAATTATTGAACAATAATTTAATGGTGGGGGTCTAGTTTTAATTTACCTGTGGGTACCTTCCCCTGTGGTCATTGCAGCATTTGTAATAGGGCTAAAAAATTATCAGGAACTTTAAATAATAAGAAATTATTTGATTCTAGATATTACTTCAACTGCAGATCGACAGGGGTGGTTTATATTTTGGGATGCTCAAGTTCTGATATTAAATGGTATATAGGTCAGACAAAACGGATGGTGAAAATTCAAGTTTTGGAGCATTTTAGAGATATAAGAAATAAAAATTAATTGAGTCCTGTAGCTAACCATTTTCATGAGATACATGGGGGTTCAGATAGTGGTTTAATCTATTCAGTTCTTGCAAAACCTTTTGTGCCTAGAGGGGGGGTGACTATATTGGTAAGTTACTGGAGTTAGAAACTAGAATGATATTTAAATTTCAGACTTTAAGGCCTTGTGGCTAAAATCAAGAAGTTGGTATTTAGCACATTTTCAGGGTCATGACAGTTTAGTGCAATGTATTTAGTAAAATGCATTTAAAGTAGAATGATTTTTATAATATAGTTTGTATGGATTTTGTGTGGATTTATATATTTGATGTTTTGTATTTATTGTAATTTTTTATATGAATTGTGATATATATATATATATATATATATATATATATATATATATATATATATATATTTTTTTTTTTTTATATATATTAGGCATAAGTTTTTTTAAATGAAGAAAGTTTATGTAAAATTGCATGAATTAATATTTAATTAATTCATAGGATCATGTTGAGTGGTTGCTTGTATTTGGATATTTAAGGCAGCTGTAATTGTATTATTGTGATACTTGAAGGCAAACTGCTGAGGTGCCAGATCACTGTTGCTGCATTAAAACAGAAGTTGCTGCTGGTTTGCTGGTGTATTTCGTGTTTTTCTTTAGTCTAGTTTTGTTTGGTGTTTGGTCATTGGTACAGTTCTTCACTCCAAGGTAGACACTGAGTTGTAGTGTTTTGCACTAATTTTCAGAGCTGCTCACACTATCAAAGTGTGTCCATGACTTGGAATTGTGAGGTAGAGATCTTTTTTCCTCTCCCTACCCAGTGCTGGCTATCAGTTGACCATCAGCTGCCACGGGGTCTAATTGACCTGCTTTAGCATTTCCCCAGGTCAACGTGACCCAGGCCTGGGACCAATGAACTGACCAATGGGTGTGAAGCCAGGGGATGTACCCTATCCCCCTCCCATTCGGCATCAGCCTTGAGTGTTCTCCAATCACTGCCTATGGAGGAGCCTCCATGCATGGTTATCTCCAGAGTAAGTAGTATATTTCTATCTAATTGACTATTCATGGTGAAAAATATAAACAAACAAGTTAATTAATAAACTATATAATAATGAGCAACTCAACTTATGAGAATATAAAATGAACTGCAGAATGTTTTTTTAGCAGGAATCAAACCTCTTTTTTTTCTGTTTTTACAAATAACATTTGTTACACAAGAAGATATGTGTAACCCTCCATTTTCTAAAATTTTCTAATGGTTTTAAAAGAACTGTTCCATAAAGTATAAGATCTTTGGTAGGGGTTAAAAGACTTCTGTTTTCTTTTTTGCATTCATTAGCTTTTTACCACCATGCTCTTAACACAGCAAGGCACCAACTCCTGTGTTATGTTTGCTTGTAGGCTTCTCTTCCTCAGTGAGTTTGATCTGCAGGGAATGCAAGCTTTGGGTTGAAGTGTTAGATATCTGGTTTACCAAGGAAATGTGTGTCTGTGAAGTAGTCTAACCCATTTAGACAAATTGTAAATGCTGTTTGTCTGTCGGTCTTAGTTTTTCTTACAAAAGAATGAGAGCTAGACATTTTACAGGCTCTCAATTAAGTGTTCAGATGTGAAAGCTTTTTTTTGTGTGTTTCACATTCTGAACTCCTGCAAGTGCCAGATGTTCTGTTCACCCCACACTTCTATGGCACTGCTTCCGATTATAAATGTTTTGTACCTGTGGAAATTAGCCTAAATACAAAATTAAAAGGACAATTCATATACTAAAAATATTTCATAAAAAACCTTTATAAGGATACCCATACACTAACATTTTTACAGAATAATTGTATAAAAAGCCTTTATTATAATACCTTAGAAGACATCACTCTGGATTTTTAGGGCATCCATACCTTTCAATAGCACCTCATTATGAGGAATGTTCCTCATTCTGAGTTTTAAAAATTATGATTCACACCGTTCCACATGTAAGGGGCTTGGCACACATCCATTTCTTAAGAATGTTTTTAAAGAGAACCTATGTTAAATAATACTTATAATACTGAATGATACTAATTCATCAAAATATCACTTTATAAGCAAGAAGAGACAGATATCTATGCTGTGTGATTCCTAGCAAAAATTGTTAGCAACTAGTGTTTCATATTTTGTCCATTAGATCCATATCATGAGAGGCAGTGCTGTACATTTTGAGGAAGGAAGGTTGAGAGCTACGTGGATATCTTTGATCCTTGTGATGGGAAAAATCACTGTGGCTTTTGTGGTGCATGCTTGACCAATACTCTACTAATGACTGCAAATGAGTTTTGCAAATATGAATAATGATCACCCGCTCACTTCTTATCTTTGCCATCTGTAAAAGTTCATTAGAATGCATCGACTAGCTCCATCTTCCTGGCAAACTTGCATTCAGCTGAATAGGGAATGGATAAATCAATTATGCAGCTGCTTCCATTCACTAACTAGTGTAACCACATCTTAAAGAAGTTAGAGCGTTTTCATCCAATCAGGTGTATGCCCAAAATAAGCAGACTTAATTACAAATGTGTAAACATGTAAACGCTTAAATCGCTGTGGTAAATTAAAAAAAAAACTAAGATAAACATCCAAGTGAAGCAAACAGGCAGCAATAATAGTTATGTATTTTTGAGTGTTCTGCAGTTCTGCACTCATGATATGAAACTACTCTGTTTTTCTTAGATACTTGTTGCAGTTTGTGTGTCCCCACTCATCCATAAGTAATTTGCCCCCCCCTCGTAACTGCGAGTTTCCAGGTGTTTTTAATACTAGCTATGCTTTGTTGATCATTGGACAAAGTGCAACCAGGTATAACAGCACACATGCCATAAATCAATGCCAAATGTTACATTATCTTTGCTGCTTCATAATCTCACTTCGGCTGTGTTTGACAATCTTTCTCTTCACTTACCATCACACAAGTGCATGGCATGGTTGTACACGTTTGCACACTGGTCACAAAATGGGATATCACAAATTGGTGGGAAAAATTGCAACTGTTGTTGAAGGTCCTTTGCAGACATGGCAGGAGATAGGAAGGATGGTGCCAAATTCAGGGTAGAAAAGTGGGGTGTGGAGGAATCAAAAATATTTGTTACACTCTTCTTAAAGCACTACAGTCATTGGCTGCTGCAGAGGGACTATACTGGGACACAGTATAAGGCTGAGGCTTGGAACAGGCTAGCCAAGGGTATCTCTAGTGTGACTGGCATACAACACACTGTGGAGCATTATAGGTACCATTACAGTGACCTAAGAAGATGCAAACAGGCACAACTTGATCACAAGTTAGATGAGTCTAGAACTACTGACACCCTCAATTATGTAAGTATACATATCAAGCAACTTTAAATGTTATGCAATGCTGTAGATAGCCAAGACTGGTATGCATAAGGCTTTCATATCTCTTCTTTCAATTTCTATTTTACAGCTGCAGAAGAAGTCTTGGTGAACAAGTAGGTACATGCTGAAAGGCTGGAGTAAAAAGGCAAAGAGTGCATATACATCACAAATGACCCTGATTGTAATAAATATATTGTGATGCCAAAGAGCAGAGGCATGCTGTTTGCTGTAGCTCTTGGAAATTGTAGTAGGCAAGTATAATAGTGTATTTGGATTATATGGGTTTAATTCCCAGAAGTAACCCTTAGATTGACATTCAACAAGTATCATTTCTACATTGGACATGCAGCAATATTGGGTTTAATAACATGCTGTTGAGTTAATCTGTAGAATCTTTTAAAGCATACACAGAATATCTACATATCCCAAGGATTACTTGTAACAATTTACAGTCATTTGGATTTTGAAAGCTCTTTAGCTAGTATAACAATGAAAGGATATTTATTGTAATAAGCATGAAAGTGACATATCATTTTTCCTGATCATCTTTTTTTGTCTTACCCCATCCCTTATCTCTATCTTTGTGTGTGTGTGTGTGTGTGTGTGTGTGTGTGTGTGTGTGTGTGTGTGTGTGTGTGCGTGCGTGCGTGTGTGTGTGTGTGTGTGTGTGTGTGTGTGTGTGTGTGTGTGTGTGTGTGTGTGTGCATGTGTGTTAACTGGAATCACACCATTAGCATACCTTTCTGCGAAAAAAAAAATGCTTTTCAGCAAAGGGAGGTAGGCCAACTGTTGTGACTCAGCCTGCCAAACCTTGACTGGCTGCCACACCAACACTAAATATCTCTGGGACACAACCTGAGAGTACTGCTTCCACAGCCCCTGCACTAGTAACATTGCCCTAGCTGCTGGTGCAATGGTACTCTCCAGGAGTATTGGTGGAAGTGGTGATTATGTCACTCACCAGGAGATGCTAAGAATGGTGCATAATGTAATAGAAATTGGTTTTGGTGCGTACATCAGCCTCCTGGAGAAGTTGCTTATTAAAATAAATAAGAGACTCCCACTTTAAACAGTCTCACAGGAAACTGAGGAAGGGGATAGTGATGACATTTCTGTGGGTGAGGACTAGAGTCTCACTATTCCCACACTTGATGAGCATGTGCTTGTGATATCCCCTACCTATCCCTAGTCATGGTGTCATCCAACAATCTGTTTCCATCAGCATCCTTGTGTCTTTCTTGTTTGTCCTGTTTGTCTGCACCTGCTTTCTCACCTACCCTATGTACCTGACCTCACATCCCTATATCCCTTCCTCATCATTCTTCTCTATTTGAAAAAAAATGGGCATCTGTCCCACAAATAAATGTCCCACACGTAGCTCTCTACTTTGCCCATGTGTCTTCTTGAACACTTGATTTGGTCCAGTTGGCTATACAGCATGGTTGTGCTGTTGTCACCCAGATATTTTAAAACTACAATCTACTCTGCTACAGGCCCCATGAGGAGCTCAGTATCTCTCCAGTAAGTGTTTTACAACTGTATATGCTTATTTATGTTGGATTGTGTTAGACAACTAATATGATTTATGCTTTATTACTGGAAGTTACTATGGCATGCTAGCATTGTGTTTGTCTACACCAAGTTGTTTTAGTATAATAGTATGGTCTATTTGCATAGCTGCACCTTGTTAACTAATGTTATTCATGTATATGTGTTGTGTGTAGACAGCTCATACTGGTGTCTAATTATTTCTATATAATTGTGCTGTTACTGCTGGATAGAATCACATTAGAGACCCAGGACAGAGTGCTGCTTGCTATATTTTTATCTGTAACTGCATACCTGTCAGCTGAGGTCCCTTCTCACTGATGTGTTTTTTCAATTGTCTCAGTATCTGCATATACTAGTAGTTGATCCAAGACATATTTTCCTATATGCAGTAGCTATTTGCTCAGTTTGTTTTTGTAACCTTTATAATATATCTTTACCATCTCAAAAGTGCTTACTCCTCTCTGTACTCTTCTTTTGTAGACCTAACAACACTCTAAGTATTCAGCTGCGGTACCAACTTTATCTTTTATCCAACTGGTGGATACATTGTTATAAGATAAGAGCAGTCCAGGTCTGAACTGTCTGCAAACACAAACAACTAAAGTTAACTTTGAGTATGTGTCTACCTGTTTGAGCTAATATTCATTATCCCCTGGAGAGCACTCTGCTTTGGTTTGTAAGCAGCCCCCTCACACACACACACACACACACACACACACACACACACACACACACACACACACACACACACACACACTCATCTTCCCTTTTCTCTTTTATTCCCTTCTGTTAGCAAATAGTAATAACTGATCAAATACTGTGAGTTTGTTAATTTAAACTGAGACCACAGTAGCCTACTAATACAAGGTTATCCTGTTTTTCCACCTGAGAAATGGTTAAGAAATTACTTACATCTTCAGAGCAGTCCTTGATCAATTCTGATTGTTTCTTAAACACAAACTTGTCTTTGCTTGATCTTGGCTCATTAGCAGCAGTACAAAAGAAATGCCTGCTCACACCCTTGTTCTCCCCCTCCCCCTTCCCTGTTTATTATCTTAAGCCAATCCCAAAGTTAATAAATATTACCTGTGGCAGGCACCATTTTTAAAACTACAACCACCATTTGAGCACTTTATGCTCAGCCCTGCCATAAAACTTACTAAAACTGCTTGAACTGGGGCACAGCTAACTGACAGTTCATGGAAATACAGGGTACCTACCTGCGTCTCCACAGTCACTATCATATGTTCTTTTATCAGTTTACTCTGTTACCTGATTGTTTACAGCCCCCTCATAAGAGCAACTGACAGGGTCTCTGCCTACTTCGCCCCACCCTGCCCCCAATTATCTCCTGCCCCCAATGGTCCTACCTTTATTACACACGCAAACCCCTCCCATCTTTCCAACAGCCAACCACGGCACTAAACCCAACACTACCTCTTCCATCTTCCCACTACTATCACTCCTCCTCAGCTAACATGTATAAGCATACCATACCTATGCTCACTGCATGCACTCTCCTTGCATATCTTACATCCTACCAAAACTCCATCATTTCCCTACTCAACCACTACCACTGTACTACTACTCACACCACCACTCATGTCTCACCCTCACTCAGCTCCCCTCCCACCAATCCAGAACCATCCCTATGCACCCCCCACATATTCTATCAGCTATATTCCTCAAACAGAAAGCATCCCTACAACTTAACATAGTAACCCTCCCACCATACCTATTACCCACAGAGCACAATCATAAAGTTTCCCTAATTAACAAATACATTCAAAAACTGAGAAAACTAATACCTCATGCATATCAAAACTAGCCCTAAGTGGAGATATCCACGCCAACCCTGGCCTCACCATCTCCAACCCCACTCCTCATAATCAGACTAGAAACCACAACTTCTCCCAAATCACAGACAATAGAAAACCAAGTGACTTCCTTCTACTAAGCCTAAATATTAGAAGTATATCCAACAAGGTCCATGAACTCTGTGCCACCATAGACTTGTTCTCCCCAGATATAGTCATCCTGACAGAAACCTGGCTAAAACCACACATTACCAGTGAGCAAATACTCACTACCAGTTACGGCATACTAAGAGTAGCCTGGCTAAACAAAAAAGGAGGGGTGTAGCTATAATATTTAAACAGCATCTAAATATCCAGATCTTAAAATCATCAGCTCCACAAATAGGCAATGAAGAAATAATATATACCAACCTCAAAGTAAACCAAAATAAAACCATCAACATAATTGGATGCTACTTCCCACCTGGCCAAAACATCCTTCCACTAGAAAACCTCCTCAGCTGGTCTACCCACCATCTCCCCCAAGAAACTATAATTTTAGGTGATTTCAATATTGACTGGCAATCCTGTTATGGCAACCATCCAACCCATCATCTAAACCTTCATGGCTTAACCCAACTAGTCCAGTCATCAACCAGCATAAATAAAAACTCCAGCAAGCACACTATCCTGGACTGGATACTAGTCAGTAAGAGCCCTCAGTCATATATAGCAGGCTGCTTATCAAATAGCCTCAGCGATCACTCCCCAAAATTCCTACTCAAAAAACACCTATAACAAGCTAAACCTGTCATCTACCATCAAATATGTAAAAAACTAAACTTTAACCCACTCTCATTCATCTCATACCTCAAAGAATGTAACTGGCATCCTTTAAAGTACCTCAGTCTTGATGACGCAGTTGAATTTTTTCATACTACCTTCCTGGGCATCCTTAATTACCATGCCCCCATAAAACTTTCCAGAACCAAAGCACAACCCTCCCCATGGCTACAGAAAACCACTAAGTCAGAAATGAAAAATAGGGATAAAGCCTGGGAGCACTGGCGCAAAACCGAAACCCCCTCAACTAGACAGAAATTCCTAGAACTACACAATAAAGTCAAAAAGCTAATAAAACAGGACAAATTCTAATACTATGAGTCTGCCCTAGACTCCTCCCAACACAACCCCAAACAATTCTGGTCCTCCATAAACTCCATCCTCCACCCAGCTAAAGTCAGTACCCCTCCTTCTAACATCCCTCACTCCTCCAAAAATATTGCTACCTCATTCAACACACACTTCACACAAACCATACTATCACTAGCTAGACAACACAACCCCCCTCCCCTCCAACCCATGCCTTCAACTAGTAATCTCCCCACTGTCTTCTCTTTTTCTCCTGTTCCTACCACCAACATAAAAAAACTCTTAACTAAACTTAAGCCCACCAAATTAGCAGCAGACAACCTCCCAACTGAATACCTACAAATCTCAGCTGATGCTCTAGCCTACCCAGTATCCATCTTGATTAACCAATCTCTGTCAGAAAGTTACATTCCCACACTATGGAAAGTATCACATATAATTCCCCTCCACAAAGGCAGCCCCTCCACAGAATGAACCAATTACCACCCCATAGCTATTCTCTCTCTACTCTCCAAAATACTAGAGAAATGCATTCACTCTCAGGTCTCAGACTACCTCCTTACTAACAACCTCCTCTCCAATACTCAGCATGGTTTCTGACCAAACCATAGCACCACCACTGCCTTACTCTCCTTTACTAACACTATCCTTCAGCATAAAAACAATGGCTATCTCTCCTCTGCTACTTGCTTAGACCTATCTAAAGCATCTGACATGGACCCACACAAACAACTCATCTCTGTCCTCAATAACCTAACCTTCTCTCAATCAGTCACCAACTGGTTTCAGAGTTACCTGTCTGACCACCAACAATCCATTGTATGGCAGAATGACATATCTCCCCAACTACCTATCTCTATAGGGGTTCCCCAAGGATCCATCCTTGGATCCCTACTCTTCTCTATTTTCACCAGTAATCTAGCCTCTGCCACCAAACATGGCACACTCATACAATACGCAGATGACTCAACCATCATCTTCTCAGCCCTGTCCCTACTCAAACTGCAAAAACTCACACAGGAAGCCTTTTCCTCTGTTGAAACATGGTTATCCGATGCCCAATTAATACTCAATCCAAACAAAACTAAACTACTCATCTTCCAACCCACCAAACATACTCAAAATAACTCTCACTTTAACATCACATCAAAAGACAGCATCACTATACACCCAACAGAACACACCAAATTGCTAGGAGTGGAAATAGACAATAAACTAAAATTTGACATTCACATATCTATGACCATAAAAAAAGTTCCCAAAAAACTAGGAGAGTTATACAGAAATAAGCAACTTCTGACCAAAGCAGGAATGATTTCAGTAGCAAATTCCCACTTTATCTTCACCCTACTTTATGCCTCTCCAATATATACCAACCTAAGGCAATGCAATCTAAACAAGCTAGAGACCTGCTACAACAAAATCACTGAATTCACCACAGGGGCATCCTACCATAGTCACCACTCTCTCTCACTTGTTGACCTGGGCTGGCTTGAACTCCCTCACCTCCTTCAATGGTATCAACTCACACATGCCCACAAACTAGTAAACCATCCATTAAAAGTACCATCCCTCCAGAATCTACTCCAACCCTATAGCACCACAAGACCACTAAAATCCAGCAACAAAAATCACTTACAGGTCACTAAAGCCAGTAACTCTCCTGGAGAAGCACTATTCTCTTGCGCCATAGCCAAATTATGGAACTCCCACCCACCCACAATTACCTCCCTACCATCATGCACCCACTTCAAAACTTTACTAAAAACACACCTAAAAACACACATAAAAACATGCCCTTGCAACTCCCCCTCTAATATCACCCATCCCATCCACCCACTACCCCCCCCCACTAACTACCTTGATTATAGCAAGCTAGGAAGCTCATAAGCCTAACTACTTATTATACAGCAGGAACTTCTTATTGTAACAATTGTTAATGTCTGTTATGTACTTCGCAGATTATAAAGATTCCAGTTGTCTACTGATGTACTATGTTCTTCATCTTTAACTATGTTTGCAATTGTTAATTGCTATGTTGATCAAATTGTTAATTGCTATGTAAATCCAATGTAACTACTGTCTGTATATTTTAACTGTGAAGCTTTTCTCCCCGGGCCTCCACTGAAAATGGACCTACGGTCAACAAATGTAAATAAATAAAATAAATAAATAAAAATCTGTGTTGTGGTGAAAGTTCAAATTCATTGGATTTTCTTTACATGGCAACATTGCTGTGTTGAAAAAATGGAGATCTATTGTTCTTTTCTAATTTTCTCCTGCAAATTCCTTTATTGCTTCTCCTTTGTCCCCACCAGTTTCACCACTGTGTTATCTTCCCCATTTTCACACCTTTAATCTGGTCAAAAAATAGAATCAGACACCACACCCATGGCCAGAAATGGCCCATAAAAAAGCCTTCACTTTTTGTCCTCTGCATTTGCATGGACTTTGGCATTATGCTCTAATATTGAGTGGCGGTGAATAGCTGCTCATTGCCTATGGTAAAACCTGGTGAGTTTTTGCCATTGGCCACACTAAGCTGGTTATCTCCATGCAATGGTGCTTAAACTCACTGCACTGTAGGAATACAGAGTTAAGAGCAGAGTAAAGCCATTACATTACTCTGACAGGTCTGTACACTGCTGAATGTAACAAAGTGGAACTTTCCTATTTGGAATGTTGACATAAACCACTTGACTGAAGTTTTTTTTTGCCCATAGTATCAAGGTTGCATTTCCAGATGCCTCTCACATAATTTCTTACTGTGATGTTATATGCCTAGGATATAATTAATCACCCACAACTTTAACATTTGCTGAAGTTATGAGTTCTCATGAAGGTACATTAGATAGTGGCCAAAACAAATTATTTCCATTGACATCCATCCCCACAAGTATTAGATATTTATCCAACTTTGTTCTGCTTGTCATAAACCTGTTGTCCCTCTACAAACCCTTCTTTACCCCTTTGTCAATCACTTCATGTTGCAGAGCATGTCAGCTTAATAATGAGAACAAACCAAAAACATGTCCATGAATGTTTCATTACACCGAGCATTTTTTGTGTATGTCCATCTCTCCTTGTATTCACCCTTCTACTTTAACTCCTCTTTACGTGTGTATATTTATTAGGCTGATGGATGTAAAGGTCATATCATGGTTTCTGCATACGGGCATGACTCTGATGATGGGTACTACCAACATGTTACCTTGATTAAGTAGTTGATCATTGCTCCTGTAGTGTTCAAGAATTCAAAAATCTGCTTTGGATTCCCTTTCTGTCATGTTCAGGTGATGATGGATAAAATGTTCATGTAATATGATGCGGAAACTGTCTTTACTTTGAAGCAGCATACTGCATACACTTTTCAGGATATCCATCCCTACACAAATAGTTAACTGTATCTGCTAAGTTCATAATATTCTTTTCAAAACATGTACCACCACTTGTCATTTTTAGAAATCTGTACAGACAATTAACATATGATTTGTAGTGACACCTGCAAAAGTGTATTGAGGTAAGCATTACTGATACAATCTGGGGAAGACACACACTTTAGTGTAGTCATTGATTATCAGATTTGCAGTCTTGTTCAGATTTACTTAACTAATGACATACTGACACCATTTGTAAAAAAAAAAAAGAACCATCTGGATTTGGACCCTGCCTCACCTGTGCTCTCACCAGGATATCACTGTTCTTACACCCTGTTCCACAGAAAAAGCCAGGAAGTTGGTTTATTTTCCACACTCAGTACTGTCCAGAGTGCTGACAGTTGCACATCCCTGCTGAGCCAGTTTCACGGTTTTCCTTAAACGGACAATCCCAGTGTTTAAAATTCAGATCCGCACTACTGATGACCTAAGTAACACCCACTTTACCACGTCACTCACATTCCCACCCCCAGTGTCATTTTTCTTTTAAATATCCTGTTCCAATCCTGTTTTGGCTCCCACTATCAGCTATGTTTTGTTGTTATGTTCCTATAACTTTTCAATGGACTTACACTTGAAACTTTTCTGCATCTTTGTTCCTGTTGTCTCTGCACAGGTAATACCTGCACAGCTGGTGAATCTGTGTCTTTTCTTTAGTATCCCTAGTTGTATTACTGTGTTTTTTTTAATGTGTTTATTTATTTGCTAAAATGCTCTCTGTATAAACTGCAGTGAACGATCGTTTTAAAAAGGAAAGATTTGTACTTAACAAATGATGGATATGTGGAAATGCTGGTGTGAAGAAGGGTCTTCTTTGTGCTTCCCTTTTTTTTGAACCACGATCCAGCATGTAATGACACGCACCTTTGTTTCATATTTCATATCTCACAGAAAATGCATCTTAACAGGAGTGCTGTTATTTTGGCAACTTTCTGTTTGTAAGAGCAATATTTTAAATTGGTATTTTTGGCTCGTTTGTTATCCCCATTATTTTAGGCTTTGTCAGATTTTTTTTCTCTGAGAAGCAGAGAGGTATGGCATTGAGTTACTCCTGCTTTTCAACTGCTCCACATCGTAAAATGTTCAAAATGATCACTCATTGTGGTTTGTTGCTATGGTAACCACAATCAACGATCCTTATAAAAAGCAAAGGTGTACTGTTAGGAGCACTCACAAGCAAAACATCTGTACCCGATTACAATCCTCTTTATGCGGCTCTTACAAAAGGTACAATAATGTCAAAGACGGTATCAAGCTTAGGAATGGGAACAATCATTTCCTTATAAAATGAAATGCTGGATCATTTTATTTTATTTTTTTTGTGGGGGGGTTGAAGTCAGTCACACAAATGGGATGATTTGATAAAGTATGATTATACTGTACCATGTTTAATTTAGACATGGGAATAAACTGTAATACAATTTGATTATGGAGAATGATTAGAGGCTAATACTGAAGTGTAACAGAGAACAGACAGACTATGGAGCCAAAGCTCCTATCACCCCCCCCCCCGCCCAAAACAAAAAAAAATAAACTGTCTAAGAAGACCTGAAAATTAAATGTTACGGCACCATTTCTTAACACCTAATGATAAGTCATTTCCTAGCAACCTGATACATAACTGCTTTAATAGTCACACTTACAAGCATATGATTAATGCCTAACGGAAATGCTAAAAAATATTTCGACTTGTGACACTACTTTGCGTTCTGCTCTGGACACCAAGTAAGAAGTCAGTTCAGAAATCTGCCGTCTGAGGTTAAAGGAACTGTTTGTAGACCTTGGTTTTGTGTAATTTTGTGACTGTTCTGTTTTTATGTTTTATATGTATTTATGATAAAAAGGAGCACTGGGTTACAGATGCAGTAGCCCATTAATAGCTCCTTAAATAGTCATGTTTCGGAAACATGTACGTTATTTCTGCAATTCTGTACAAATATTATTCACATCACTTACAGAATTAAGACTGATTGAATTTGAGAGTCATGGCTTCTGTTGTCAGTAAATTCAAGCATTGCTTACAAGTTGTTCTTTTCTCTGAATTCACAAGGCAAATACTTCATTTTAATGTAAAAAGTGTAATAAAGATGCACTTGTCTTTTCTCATAAATAGCAACCTCAGAGATGTACACTTATTTATTTAAATTTTTTTTGTGGGGGGTAATGAGAAGATAGTGCTTAACAGCAGAACCTCGGATTAAAAAAGAGCTTGGGTGGATAATTATGAATGTTTGCAACACTTTTGCAAATACATTATATACTGCAGTGTATTTAAAATAGATTAAAACATTCTAATCCTGAAGAATGTAGGCAGTTAAACAAAATATAACCTACATCACACAAAAATGTCAAATTCTAGTCTAAGCAAATTCATGTCTTAGCTGACATAATTAGTTGTGATGCTGTCATTGTGTATTGAACTTTCACCTTCTAAACATATGGTTATTAATTTAGCACTTTAGAAATTATGATGCTCAAGGGTGCTGCGACTCAGTATGTATTCAGTGTATTCCTTAACTTTCTTTATTACAAATTTTTGCAGTGCCCTCTAAGTAAAATAGTTACTGAGGTTTATGGTTAAAAAGCCTGGGAAACTCACTGTGTTCTCCTGTGTGCACGACAGGACCATTAACTATGAGACTATCTACTGGTATCAACTTAGGGGTTGTGGTGGGCTTAAGCTCATGACCTACTCCTACACCAACAGCAGACCCCAGGATAAAAAGGAGTTCAAAGGAAGACTGACCACCACCAGCAACAGTGCAGAGAAAGGCAACATCACAATCAACAGCCTAAACATTACCGACACTGGAATGTATTTCTGTGCAGCTATCTATGCACAGCGAGGCAGCTCCTGTAGAGACCTAACAGAAAACTCCACACTGGTGCTGCTAGTAAATAAGTTTGGGCAGGGACCTCATGCCAAATACCTTACAAGCACAAAAACATACTGAGTTGCCAGGGTATTCCTGATTTTGGTTCAGAATTTTGCTCTAGCCCTCCTAAAATTAGAGAGATACTTGTGGGAAAAAATACAGATTATAATCAGTATTCAGTTGAGTTTTTAAATACTTCCAAAATGCATGCTAATTAACGTACTCTCGTTTTGTCTCTTAATAAAGTAGTGGTACTAGCATTTAAGAAGTGTCTGTGATGTGGGGTCTTCATCCCTAAATATTTCTGGTTTTGTGATGGGTTAAGGGTTATGATTGCATCTACTGCTTAAAAAGTTACTGTACAGAGAAATAAACTGACTTTATTACAAAACTAATTATAGAAGGTAAGGTTCAGTGTGAACTATCTTCTCCTTGGTTTCGCTATAAATATTGACTTCTTAAATGGGATTGATACTGTTAGGAAAATGTATAACTGCAATGCAATATGTAGGCTTAGTGTATTGAAATATATAACTGCAATATGCAGGTTTAGTGCATTAAGGGTTAAAAGGAGTTAATACATTTATTCTGCTTATTCTGTGTGAAAATATGCAGCTGCTAGAAGCTCTGAAAAAGAACAATGGATGTCTGTAAATCCACCATGGTCAGCAGAATGTGTATTGAGGTCAGAACTGTACCTTGAATATATCATATCAGAGCTAGAGAAAGAATTGTGAGAAACTAAGGGAAGCTGAAACGAGCCCAGGACCAGGTTGTTTTCCTCAAAACATGTTTTTGCAAGACAGCAATTATCTGACCATGTCAGCAGCAAATCTAATAATAGCATCTTTCTGTGAACTTGCAGAAAACTGTATAAAAACTGTAGGCTGAACTATGGAAAATCAGACAAACCTTGTACCTACATGCTTTGTCTCCTTGCTGCAAGTAATAAAGGGTACCTTGCTTGAACCTAACGTGCATTGATCTTTGTGTTTTCTTTTACAGATTGGTCCCTCGAGCCGGAAACCCTCTCTTCACCTCGGGTCAGACGGCCAGGTGGCTGAAACCATACGGGGAAGAAACCAAATCGGTTCTTCTTATATGTAAAGTCCTCCGACTTAATTGTCATCAAAAGAGGCCAGCCACTTTCTGATCTGTGACTGAAGGACTGGTTTTCCGCGAATCGGCGATCAATCACATGGGCTCAGGTAAGGTGAATCTACTTTTTTTCTGTTTCAGGATCAGGGACTAGATGTGTATTGTTTTTTGTCAGATTTTATTTTTCTTACAGTCAGGGATAGGAAAGGTACTGTATTGTCATAGATCAGGAAAAACAGAATAAGTAGACTTTAGGCAGTCATTCTGAAGAGACTATAACAAAATCCGTGGTACATGTTAAAACTAGAGAATCAAGGTGAAGTTACGTAACAATCAAAGGTAAAGGAAAATGGGTAATAACTGTACAAAAACACCCTGAGACCCACCGTTAATGGAAGATGCAAAATATATGCAGTCACAGCGCACAGACGTTAGATACTTTTCAAAATGGGTTATTAAATATGAATTTGACGGAAAATTAGAAAAATCCTCACTCATCAAACTTATTAAACAACTTAAAACTGATTCTAAAGGTCAGGTAAAAAAGCAACGACAGTTAGGAATTCCCCAGGCACACAGGTGGCTGGAGGAAGTAAACCGTAGGGACCAAAAGAACAAGCATTCAAAGACAATGTTTTTAGATAGGGAGGATAACAACCTAGTAATAGCATCAGCACCTCCACCTCCCCCTCCCTTACTAGAATATGGAGAGAGTAGACAGGTTGAATAACCCCCACTATATCCTGTGGTCACTGAGGATAGGGAGGCTATAAAACTGAAACTAGCTAAAATAAGGGATCCCATTGAAACTAGGTCCTGAACAAAAGCAGGTAATCGAGAGTCATGGCAGAAATCTAAAGACACACAATCTGCGGGAGAAGAAGAAGAAGAAATATGTCCACTCATAGAAGTACCGAACCCTCAGGCAGGGCAGGATAATCAGGATCCAACCATCTTAGTATATAGACCCTGGACTCTGGAAGATATCCGAAAAGCTACAGAAGGGATTCCCCATCTGAAAATTAATTTTAGAAAATTTTCAGACGATTTACAAGGAATGAGGCTAAATTATCATTTAAACGGGGAAGAAATAGAAAGGGTAATTCGACAAATTGTAGGGCCAGATTGGTACATGATTTGTGGCAATTGGAATCCTCGTGATGCTGAACAAAAATCCCTTCCTCATAGCAGTGCAGATTTAGACGCTAGAGTAAAAGGACTTACAGACCGCATCTCTGAAAAATGGAAACCTAGGGCAGACTGGACGTTCATTAATCAATGCATCCAACAGGAGGGTGAGCCAGCTGACCGATATTTCGCTAGGCTGCTGGAATGTTTTAACAACCACTGTGGGATGCAGGTCCCCGAAGACCAAAAACAAGATTCCCCATATGAACAGCAGTTGAAAAATGCATTTTTAAAAGGTAGTAGTGCACCTATAAGCAGTTTTATTACAAAACATATGGTTAATCATCGAACTAGCAGGCTACAATCACTACTCGAATATGCTAGGCATGCTGAAAGGCATTTCAATAGCAAAAAGAAAAAGAAGGCTCAAGTATTTTCTGTAGAGGATAGAGCAGAAGTTTATGTAGTACACCCCGGGAAGAAGGGCAGGAAAAATGCCCAAGGAGGTAGGCAGTCTGATCAACGATCAGAAGACTTTGAAGGACGCAAGAAAAGGGGTGAATGTTTCAAATGTGGTAAAAAAGGACATTTGGCAAGGGATTGCAGGAAAATTAAGAAAGCAACAACGGAAGACAAGGAAGGTGAAGACTGACTGTATGATAGTCAGGAATCATTAGAAGGGGCTAGTGCAGAAAGGACAAGTGAGAATGTGAAAAGGGAACTAGAGGAAGTACAGGGAATTGATGACGGTGAAGTAGAAGATGAAGTACTAGACTTGGCTTTATTGAGCTTGGAGCTCTACTTAGCAGATACTAAACCAGAAGTTATACTTTCAGTGGAAGGCAGGGAAGTCAAATTTTTGTGTGACTCAGGGGCATCACGAACCCTGATACACCCCTCCGAGTTGCCAGAAAACTCAGAATCATCCGACTACATATTAGTCAAAGCAGCTAATCGGCAGCTATATCGGGAGCCCCTCTCCCGCAGTATTACAATAACTGATCCTGTTTTGGGATTGACACAGAAAAGTAAGATTGTAGTTTCTGCAAAGTGCCCAGTGAATCTCTTGGGCAGGGATCTCATGCAGTTATTTGGCATAGCAGTAGTCCCAACCATGCAGGGAATGGAAGCACAACGACAAACTGACACCTTTACGGTGCAATCGGGGGGTGAAATATTTTACTGGTATAGTCAGGACTTGGTCACAACTGGTCCAGGGACTGTGACCAAGGAGCTGATGAACGTAGCCATCAGTAAGTTTCCCTCCCTCGACATTGATAAACAACACCTGTTACATTGTACCCTATATTTTTGTAATACACAAGGACCCAATAAGGAATATGAAGAAAGATTATTTAAGAATCATAAAAATAGGTTGGTACTGTGTAACCTGTACTGGGACACAGAAGGGAATAGTGTAGTCAGCTGTTCGCTGCCCCAGGAATTTTTAACACTTTATAAATCTAATCGATTACCACATGTTAGCTTGACCAAGAATAAAAATATACAGTGGGCAGACCTAGGGGAGAAAGCCACAAGATGGGAGAAACAAACAGAACTGGAACTGTCAGGTCAGGGAATACAAGTACAGAAATTGAATTGGGTGACACAGACCAACCCAGCTGTGCACCTGCATTCTCTTGAAGACAGCTGGTGGATGCTCCTACTGAAGGAGGATGAAAACGCCTTGCGAGATATACCAGAGACTCTCTGGTCAACAGGGAAATCAGATGTAGGACTTATCCGTATGGCATGGCCAGTTAATATCACACTGAAATCAGCATTTAGACCACAGAAAAGACAATACCCCTTAAGGAAAGATGCAGAGGCAGGGATAAAACCTATTATAGCAGCATTACTTAAGGGAGGGGTACTAGTGGAATCTCCCAATTCTCCATGTAATACACCTCTATTTCCAGTTAAAAAAGCCAATGGAGAATGGCGTATGGTCCAGGATTTGCAAGCTATGAATGACGCAGTAATACCAAGGGCACCCATAGTGCCAGATCCACACACTCAGTAAAATGACTTAAAACCTCAACAAAAGTATTTTTCTGTGGTGGATATCAGTAACGCATTCTTTTCAATACTGATACACCCAGATAGCCAGTACTGGTTTGCATTCACATTTCAGGGAAAAAGATACACATATACGTGACTACCACAGGGATATTGTGAGAGCCCTACGATATTCTCACAGGAAATGTCAAATAACTTGGCAAAGTTTAATCCGCTGAAGGGTAGTCAGATCTTACTTTATGTTGATGACATTTTGTTAGCGGCCCCCACCCTGCAGGATTGTAGGGAAGATACCATAGCACTTCTATGATTTTTAGCCACTGAGGGACATAAAGTAAACAAAGACAAACTGCAGCTCTGGAAAAAACAGGTGAAGTACCTAGGATATGTGATATCCAAGGAAGATAGAACATTAGATGAGGACAGAAAAGTGGCAATCTTGCAGGCACCAAAGCCTACCACCAAGAAGGGAATGATGTCCTTCTTGGGAACGACTATTTTTTGTTGAAGTTGGATTCCAAACTATGCTTTGGAATCTGCACCTTTAACTGACCTTATATATAAGACACCCATGGCAGCGCAAGACTTGTTACAATGGACATCAGAAGCAGAATCTGCTTTTTGTAAACTAAAACAATTAATAACATCCTCTCTAGTTCTGGGATTACCAAATTATCATAAACTTTTTTTCCAGACTGTAGGTTGCAAGCAGGGTTATATGACATCTGTACTAACACAACAACATGGAGATAAGCAATGTCCCATTGCTTACTATTCATCCCAGCTGGACCCAGTGGTACGGTTCCCTGGCTGAACTATGGAAAATCAGACAAACCTTGTACCTACATGCTTTGTCTCCTTGCTGCAAATAATAAAGGGTGCCTTGCTTGAACCTAATGTGCATTGATCTTTGTGTTTTCTTTTACAGATACCTAACCATTTAGTTTAATTTGCTTTCATTGCTTTACAGTCCTAATTCAGTGGTTTGTCTGTGGAATGCAGATTAATGTAGATGTTTGATGTGATCAGGGAAAGATTTTTGATTGTGTTCCCAAGGCTACTTATTGAAACAGACTGAAATATATGTTCTATAACTTCATAGGTCATATGTTTATGCTAGGATAATGACCACCAGGTTTTTTACAAGCCTTGCCATGCAACCCAACCCGATTTTGTCTCAGAGATTCTTGGACACAGATATGGTGGGGTGTGCTACTAAAGAATCGGTGGCTAAGGGGTGTGTGTGTGTGTGTGTGTGTGTGTGTGTGTGTGTGTGTGTGTGTGTGTGTGTGTGTGTGTGTGTGACAGAGATGTTAGGGTTAATTTATTTATTGTCTACCTCTGTCCATTAGAGACATGGGGTCAGAAAGGGGGTGAATTTGCAATTACCCATACAATGCTCAAGGTTTCTTTTGACTAGGGTCAGGACTGAATTCTGTTTCACATAGATGAGGAACTTATTCCATAGTCTGGATATCCTTTGAGACCCATATCTGTCCCTACAGCTGTACTCACACAAAGCTCAGGGATTTGATCTAGTGTTTCTAGGGCTGCTTGTCTTGTGGATGTGCAAGAACTCCATCAAAGTTGGATCTGAGTATGCCTTATATGCTAGGCATAAACCACATCTCAGTAACCTGTAGGAGACTTATTATAGAGACTGGATCTTATGTCCGGATTTTCCTGGTGAGGAACCTTTGAGGGCATTCTAGCTGTTGAGTGTACCTGGTTGGGTAAATGCCAAAGGGGACACTGTAGTCAATGATGGGTCTAATGTTCAGCAGAATGCTATATAAATTTGAAGGACATCCTGTACAGTGTGGTTCAGACAGAGATACGTTACATATTTATTCATGAAATAACACCTTCAAGCAAACTTCATAGACCAACAGCCACTAACATAAACAGGGCACAACAGTTAACTATCTCTAATTGGCACTTAATTGCCCTTTTATGAATAGCAGAAAGTGCCTCTACTGTTGCTAATTTTATACCTGACTAAATTTTCAATTTAGGTTTAGGACTAACTTCAGTAAAAAATAAAAAGCTGAACTAAGTTTTATAGTTTAATAATCAAGGGATCCGAAAGGTGTTACTGCTTAATGCCAGGAGCCTGAACAAAAAACTCCACTCCTTCCAAGCTCTCCTTACCCTGGAGAATGTAGGTATCTGTGTATTTATTGAGATAAAATTTAAAGGCAAGAAGAGCATCCCAGCTGTGTAAGGCTACAACGCCTCCCAAACATTTAGGCCAGCTACTGCACAGGTAGGGACTAAAGGTGGAGGTGTCTCAGTCTACACCAATAACAAGGTCACCGCAAGGTTGGTCAAACAGGATGATGAACTTGAGCTTCTCCATGTCCAAATTACCATAGGCAAAGTCCCATACCATGCTCTTGCTAGCTATGGGTACCTCTTCTATGACCCTGGAAATCCATGACCCATATTTAAACTTACTGGAGACACTCAGCATTCAACCTAATACCATATTCCTGCTTTACTTCAACTACATCGTTATAAAATGAGAATCATATATGACCCCAAACCTGCAGGCCCAGAGATTTCTGGGCTCGCCAAACATACCCTGGACCAGATAGTCCACATGCCCACTAGTAGAGCAAACATACTGAACCTGGTCCTCACTAACATGAAAAACCTCTGCCTCTCCCCCTTGTAATGTCCTTGTTAGTAAGGTTGCACTATCAAGCTGTCTCTTTTCAAATACAAATATAAATAGAACCCATGACTCCAGCTAAATTCATAACATTTAGGAAATATTCATCTGTGGCCTCTATCTCTACACCAGTTCCTTACTAACTCACCAACAAAGATAGGGATGAGTTATAAATAACATCAGATTGCATTACTTTAGTAATTAATTTTAGGGCCTAACACCACTTTATTATCATAATACAATAATGGCTTGATAACATAATAATATACTACAATGTCATGATCTTCCATTATATTTGATAACTCCATAACACACTAAAGCTTTGGATGCCACATTTCTTTTCTTCTTTTAATAAATCTGTTTAAGCCATATTTCTTTATAAATGTTTTTATTTCACTGTGGATCTCTCATTATTTATTTCTACTCCATATCTTCTATGTAACATAACTCTTCAGTTTTCAATTCATATTTTCTGAATGATACCTATTATTGTCTCATCTGTTTGTTATTTAATATAATTGGTTTATCAAAATAGCTATGAAAATGGCATTCTGTGAAATTCCTGCTAAATGCTTTAAATACAAGTTTTTTTTTAATTTAACTAATATGCCCGTGCACAGCAGAGAACGCACTCACTTTTTGGTGAAGAAAGTAATAGGTTCCATGCCCACACCAAATAGATGGATTCTAGACAGTGAAGTGTAGTATAACTGGGGTATTGCATTCCTGCGCATGTCATCCTTTGGATGTGATGTTAAATGAGGTCTCATCTGCATGAGTTAGTGATAGCTCAGGTAGATGTAAAAGAACCCATGGCACCTATTGAGAAGTGGAGGAATCCTTTATATTGCACAACATAAAAAAACATTGTTTACACATTTACAAAATGTACATATTTACAGGCTCTTTTATGACACATTTCTGTTTTTTACTATTTATCAGTTTTGTTATAACATATTCATTATTCTTCTTTCATGATGGACCCTCACTCCTTCCACAACAATAATCAAAGCAATAATAATAAATAATAAACGATAATAATAATACTTTTTCACAATATATCTGCCAAAATCCCTTTTCCATTAAACAACATTTTATTCAGTCTTTCTTTACAAATAACTCATATTACATAAAATAAAATATCTACTCTTCTCACATAGTCTTTCTACTTGTTCTTATAATATCCATGCACCATATTCATATCTAGTTTATTTTTATATCATTAATATTCTCACTTTTTCACACAGCTTTTTACAGCCCCCCCCCCAAAAAATAAACACACTCTTTCAACATTTTTTTTTTATGGCAACTTCGGCTTTACTGGTAACTTATTTACTACCAATCTTCACAGGAATCCTGACACTCTATTATCTTGGCACAACACTTTTTCCTGACTTTAATTGCTTTAATCACTTTCTGTGGTAAATTTTCCGATGGATTTATATAATAATATTGTTTCATCACATTACTATACCATGTCCATGTATCTTTCTCTACATCATCAATTTTTATATTCCATGTTATTTTTCTTGACAATTTTAATTTTTCATTTGCATATGTTTTCTCTTTTCTTATTCCCATTACTTCCCAGAAGTTTTTGTACTTATATTTATACATTATCACTAATACTTTCTCATTTGCTCTGTTAGCCTCTTTAATGCTCTATACAAGTTTAAAGAAACAGAATAAACAAATGGATTTAGTAACCCCAATCCAACTTTATCTTTACTCATACACAACACACATCTTTTTATTTGGTTTAACTGCATTTCCTGTGTTGCACTTAATTTAAAATTGTTTTTTTCTCTAAAAACTGCATTTTACCTGATTTTGGCCTAGCACTCAAGTGTGGGGTCATTTATTGCACTGTTGTGATTATTTTGCTGCTTGTGTATCTCTGCTACCTTTAAACTACAACAAAAAGAAAAAAAAACAAAAAAATCTTGCTTTTTTCCCACTTTCTGAAAGTTAATAAAGTTCAGTTACAGATTTGCTGTTCTGAACTGTTTGGAAGTTTCTAGAAGGCCAGTGCTTGCTTGGGCTAAAGAGAAGTCTCTGTGTTCACCAGTAGGAGTGGTTAACACTGAACAGCCTGCCTGTCCCTGGAGAAGTGGTTACTACCTAGAAGCTGTAGTTTTATTGGCCATTTTGGGTCAATTCTAAACTCTTTGATATCTCTCTCTTAAAACCCTACAACTCTCTTTTTGCGCGGTTTTGCACACTGAGCAGTGTCGGGCAGCGCCGCCTAAACAGGTTTAAACTATTCCAGGTTCCACAAAGTCTGCTCTTCACTTTTTCCCTTAGAACTGTTCAAACTCTCAAAGTAATCACTCTATTCTCTTTCTAAAGCCCTGCACTTGCTCAGCTCTTATAAGGAAACACTAACTAACTAAAGCACTACACCCGCCTTGACTTCTCGTAAGTATTAGACTCCCGATTGGTCCTTCTTGATCAAGTGAAAAATCAGTTCCCTTCCCTAATCTGATCAGTAAAAAAATAGTTCCCTATACTAATCTGGTATGTCCAAGGGTCAGTTTCAAGGTTACTCTCCAGTCCAGCTGGTGAATCTGGAATTTTGAGGCAATGTTACAATTGCCTTATGTACACAGCCAACCCTCTCCTCCTTCCAACAAACTCTAATACATGTGAGAGATGCAGTTACACAGCCAAACTGGAGGCAGAGCTCTCTCAACCCAAGACTGGCACAGTCAGTCAGGAGGAAAAGGTAATCACCCACACCACAAATCCAGTCTCACACAGACCTATTGCATCTGCAGACCCAACACATAAACACACAAAAACATACTCGGAGGCTCTAAATAAAAATCTGCCTAAACAGCAAAGACCTCCTAAGCAGATATCCAAGCAACAGCCACCCTTCATCAATACCCATGAATCAAATATCTCACAAAATCAGTGTGCCTCACAGTCACAGCCCTAAAGGCCAAACAACACACCAAATACACTTGTTATAGGGGACTCTATTGTCCGGCACACTGACGTCCCGCTCACCAGACTGAACAAGGAGAAGGTCACTGTAAGCTACCTGTCGGGTGCCAGGATCCGCCACATAACGCAAGCACTCAGGTCATTCCAAAGCATGTACAAGTATGACTCAGTCATTGTCCATGCTGGTGTGAATGACCTGAGACATACCTCCCTGGACTACATGAAAAGAAACATAGAGAAACTCTCTGACAATGTAGCCCAGGCTGGTATGACCCTGACCTTGAGTAGCATTTTGCCCTCACCAAGAATAATGCCACAGTATAAAGACAAAATGATCAGTTTCAACAATTGGCTAAAGTATTGGTGTCATTCAAAGGGGATCCAGTGTCTGTCAGCCTGGGATGACATACTCGATAAGCCACGTTGCTTCACTAGGGATGGCTTGCACCTGTCACCCTTAGGCTTTCGTATACTGGCCAAGGCTGTTGCCACCCCCATAGTGCCTTTTTTAGGCAAGGCTCAAAAGACAAATCCACGTCCGTAGACAACCCAAGGATAAAAAAACTAAAGGTAATGCTACTCCTCAATGCCAGATGTCTAAACCTCAAGATGCACGCACTCGAGGCTCTCCTCAGTATGGAGAAAATCGATGTCTGTGCAGTAACAGAAACCTGGTTCAAGGCTCCTGAGAGCACCCCAGCACTACCAGGTTATAACTCATACCATGTGTTTCGGCCCCAAAACTCAGACCGAAGCACAAAAGGAGGGGGAGTATCTATATTCATCAAAGATACCTACACCTCCAGGTTAGTGGCACTGCATGAAGCCCAACGCTTCCTTGAATTTATAAACTCTAACGAATAGAACAACTACTCACCACTCCCACAAGAGGGAACAACATATTGGACCTGGTCATCACCAACATGGGGACTCTATGTTCCACACCAGAGGTAAACCCCTCATTGGTAAGATCAGACCATAAACAAATTTCCCTGGACATCCATATCCCATCCCCACCCCCAGCCAAGGAAATCACTGTAAAGAATTTCTCAAAAGCCAACTTTGCACTTCTCAAGACTGAGGTGGAATCCTTCAAAGCCCCTGGGCCAGAGGATAATACAGCCCAATGCGCAGAATCCTTTACAAATGCATTCTATGAGCACCTGCAGGAATGCATGGATCGTGCTATCCCAAATAAAACCAAGACTCACTCCTCCAAAAACAGGAGACTGGTCTGGTGGACCCTGGCCATAAATAAGCTATACAACAGAAGGAGGAAGCTACTACATGACAGAACAAAATCCCAAAAAGGGAAGGCATCTCTGATCAGTATTAGCAAGAAACTTCGATCCCTCATAAAATCATCAAAGGCCAGTTTCGAAAGAAAAATTGCCCTAGACACTAAAGATAATCACAAGGCCTTCTTTGGTTATGTCAGAAACATGGGTGGAAACTCCCAGATATGCTCTGAATTGTTGCATAATGGTACAAAATATACCGAACCTACAGACATAGCCATCATCCTGGCAGACAGATTCAGCACAAACTTCTGCCCCCCAAAGGAGCAAATGCCTATCCCAACTGAATGTAACTTACCTGACATCACAGATGCACAGGTGAAAGCTGCCCTCTCCAAAGCAAAAAACACAGCATCTATGGGACCGGACGATGTCCCAGGCTGTGTCTTACACAAGCTCCAAGAAGAACTGAACCCTCACATTAAGTCACTGTTCAAACTTAGCCTTACTACAGGATATGTACCCAAAGAATGGCGTACAGCTACAGTGGTCCCACTCCACAAAGGTGGTGCCACAACGGACACCAGAAACTATCGCCCCATAAGCCTGACTAGTCTGGTCTGTAAAGCTATGGAGCGTATTATCATGGAACTCATAAACAAAGACATTGGGAGCCTCCAGACACTGGACCTTACCCAATTCGGCTTTGTTAAGGGCAGATCTTGCCTCTTAAATCTAGTTGATTTCTTTGAAACAGTTACTAAAGCCATAGGTGAGGGCAAGGTAGTCCACACAGCCTACCTGGACCTCGCAAAAGCCTTCGACACAATACCCCACCCGGGAATCATAAATAAGCTTACCAGCTTAAATATCAACCCCTATATCACAAGATAGGTTGCAAACTGGCTCAGAGATAGAACCCACATGGTCAGAATTGCAGGTGCCATGTCTGAATCCAAACCAGTTACAAGTGGCGTCCCACAGGGCTCAGTTCTGGGACCTCTCTTGTTCAGTATATACTTCTCTGAGGTTCAGGCTAACACGGGGGGATTATGGCTGACAAAGTTCGCAGATGACTGCAAACTGGGGGCCATAATCAAATCTCCAGCTGACACAAGCATCCTCCAAAAGGGGCTCACAGAGACGGATGCTTGGTGCCAGAGCCACAGCCTCAAGCTAAATGCTAAAAAGTGCATAGTCATCCCCTTTGGGAAAAACAAGGTACCCATAAATTACCACATAGGTGGTAATCCATTAAGTACGGAAGAAGTAATTAGAGATTTGGGGACCAACGTAGATAGTAATCTCTCCTTTGATAATCACGTTGCCAAAGTGGTTAGAAAGACCTTCTATATAACTCACCTTATCACGAAAGGGTTCGCATCTAGATCAAGAGAGGTCATTGTGCCCCTCTACTCATCACTCATCAGGCCAATAATTGAATACAATGCCCCTTTTGGGATGTACCTTACCCGACACCTGCAGCAACTGGAGAGACCCCAAAAGTACCTCACCAAGAGGATCATGGGCTACAAACAGATGTCCTATGCAGCTCGACTAAAGAAACTCCAGCTCTACTCAGTTGCTTACCGCCTACTCAGAGGTGATCTATGCCTGACGTACAAAGCCATGTCAAACCCAGAATTAATGGACATGCTCCACCTCAAAAAATCCAAGTCCCTTAGAGCTACATGCTCCAGGGACCTAAACCTCAGCATAAAAATAAATAGGACATGCTGGAGGGACAGATTCATTTCCCAGAGGCTCCCCTCACTCTGGAATAGAATCCCAATTCATGTTAGACATAGCCCCTCGCTGATCCTCTTCAAGCGAAATTTGGACGCGTGGATGGGAAATCGCAAATTCACCCCTGGGATCTCTCCTGTGTCCCTGCTAAACAGAGGCACAGTAAACTAATCTTAAAAGGGTACCTTCTGTGACCTACTTTACAGAGGCAGAGTAGGCTAATCTAATAGGGAGGCGGAAGCCAAAGACACTCTGGCTAGGCTTATAAATGCCCTAGGGCAGATAGTCTAGTATCTCCCTATGAACCTATGGAATCACATATGAAAGAAAACAACTTCACAATTTCCTTTTCATATTTTTGTAGAATTGTGTAAACATTTGACATATATGCTATATTTTCATTAATACAGAATTCATCACATAAACTTTTTTCCTGAATACCAGTCTGCATGTCTTCCACTGTACCCTCCCACTGCATCATAACTACATCAATTTCCCAAATGTTATCCCTAGCAAATACACCTCATTCAATGACAACTATACACCCCCAGTTTTCACCACATCTCCCAAAGCCTTACTTTTATCTTTATTTAAGGTTAATTTTGCTTTCCTGTTTGCATAAATATTGCACCATATTAAATCTCATTTTCTTTCCCATGTCCATATTTCTTGTTCAGATGTCTTCTGCTCCTCCTGTTTCTCCTTACTTGGGGAACTTGTTGTTCCATCATATTGTGGTATAACCTGTGTTATACTTTCTACACTAAATCCTTCACTTTGCAGGTATTCCATAACTTCAGCTTCTATTTTTTTAACTTCTACATTACCAATATTCTATGTTCCCTCTTTGTGATCATATTTTTTGTATTGTGAGATTTTCCATATCTGAAAGCCTTGGCCTGTATTTCTCTTTGAATATCTTTGGGGTTGTTTTTTTGTTTTGATTAATTTGACTTTCTCCTTTGCATAAGTATTGCACCATATCAGATCTCTCTTTCTTTCCCATGTCCATATTTCTTTTTTATACCTTTCAAAAATCTTTAGGTGTAGTTCATTATATTTTTGCAGTTCCTCTGTGGCTTCTTTTTCCAAATAGCTCATGGTTGCTCAGTCTATATAATGTTTTCATAAAACTGTAGTATTAATGAACATACATTTGTATTTGAAGCTTCTAACAGTTTTTCTTTCCTTTAATTTCTATATTAATCTTTTTGTATATCGTCTGTCTGTAAATTCTGGGCTACTTGCATAAAAGTAACAATGCATAATCTTTTTCTTATCCTCAGTAGTCCACTCAATTGTCTTTATGGCTCTTTTTTGGCCTATCAGTTTTTGTGACTTTTGTGACTTACTTCTTCCTTCTACAATGGGGGGGAGGGGCATTCTCCCCCTGAGCCTGGCCAACCCCCATTGTAGGAATGTTTTTGTGTCTTGAGGATTCTACACTGCCATTTTTTCCAGTCTCTGCACCAGTGCGCCTACCAGGACTGGGCCCTTTTTTATCCTGAGTCTTGTGCACCTAGTTTTTTTTTATTTTTTAACCTACATCTATCCATGATTTATGCTATATAAAATATAGTCTATATATCAGTGTTGTCATGGGGAGATTGTGTGAAAAACAGGGTCCACCTCATGAAGGTACTCACCAAGACATGAGGGTGAATTCAGTTCCAGCAATGCTACTCTCCTTTGCTTGCTGATTTATCATCTCTCCATTCGGACCGTAAAGATATAGCTGATATACCTGCAGACAACTTTAATGCTAATTTTACCCCATAAATAGTTATTAAAGTTACATACATTCCTGATTCCCTTACATTTTCAAGGGACACTTCCTAACTGTACTCTCAAAAGCTAAAATGCCACTTCTACATGGCAGGCAATTGTCTGGATACCTAATAAATACAGCTAAACATACCATGTGGAGCCTGTCCTGAACTTGTCAGCTTAGTCATAAGGTATGTCTATGAATGACTGAGAATTGCTGTTGTGATACCCCTTCACAAAGGGGGTTGGCCCTACCACAGACCCAGGAAACTACAGACCCATCAGCCTAACCAGAATAGTTTGGAAAGCCATGAAATGCATATGTTACTTCATAAGGTATGGTATCAAAAATCTCATACTACCAGACCCTTAACAGTTTGGTTATGACAAGAGTAGGTCATGTCTACTTAATTTAGTAAATGTCCTCTCAAAGGTCATGGAGGTAGTAGACAGAGATGGTTCATAGTGGTCATTCAGTTTATGCAGCATATCTGGATCTGACCAAGTATTTTACACCATTTTCTTATACTAGAATTATAAACAGCAAAAAGACCTAAATTTAGGCATTTATGTGGAAAGGTGGATAGCAAACTAGTGAAAGAATAAATCATACATAGTTAAGACTGGAATTGCCACCTCACATAGCAAGAAGGTGCCTTTACTTTATACTTTCATGTTCAGTACTAGGGACATCATTTTTGGCAATAATTTTCTGACATCTAAACCATAAATCTAGACTTATGGCTAACTAAATTTGCTGATGACTGTGAGCTGGGTATAATTTTCAATCACCCTCAGTACAGAATTAGCAAAACAAGCAGTAACAGTAACAGTAACAGAAAAAGGGTTAAAGTTGAATGTGAAAAAGTACACTATGGCCACATTTGTAAAGTAATCCTCATGCACAAGTTATAGCAAGGCCAATACCAACTCCAAACTGACACAGCAGTCAGGGATCTTGGGACCTTGATCAATAATTCCATTTACATCCAAGACCATGTTGCATCAGTAGTTAGAAAATCCTTCTAACTAACCAAACTGATTTCAAAAAGCATCTCATCTAAGTAAAAAAAAAAAAAATATATATATATATATATATATATATATATATATATATATATATATATATATATATGGGTCCATGATGATTGAACAAAAGTTCAATTGTCCGAAACCAAATCTCCGAATCCACTTTAGCGAAAGTGCTTTTTGCTGAAAAAGCACTTTCGCTAAAGTCCCCAAGAAATACTAAAAAAAAAAAAAAACCCAAACACATACAAACACAAAACTCATGTTTATGCAGGAGGGCAAGCCTCCCTGCACCCCCCTACTTTTATATTCTCACTCTGAGATCGCACTACAGTGGGGAAAAGGGAATATTCTCTTATCCCCACTGTATAACGATCTCATCAACAGCCATTCCCCCACAATTTCACTTACCTGTTAGCATACTTATGTGAAAGTGCTTTTTCAGCAAAATGCACTTTCGTGCAAGTATGCCCAGCCGTTTCAGTTTCGGAGAAACGGACATTCAGCAAACTGTCCGGGACCCATATATATATATATATCATCTTCCTGTATGTATTTCCAATTATGCCAGTTCTAGAGTGCAATGGCCCCTATGGTATGTACCTTTCCAGAAAAAACAAGATGCCAGAAAGGCCACAGGAATACCTAACTAAAAGGATTGCTGGTCTAAAGACTCTTAACTACCAAAACAGAATTGGATCCTTATCTACTAACTCCATTTCTTATAGATTCCTATGTGAAGATCTCTGCCTTGCATTACCTGCCATTAAGGACCCAACCTTCCTTGATCTCCTTCACCTCCACAAAACATGAACTCCACAAACAATCAAATCAGATATATTATTATTCATCAACATACAAATAAAACATCCTGCAGGGAAAGCTATATTATTTAATGTGTACCCCATCTCTGGAATGAATTGTCTACATGTTAGAATGCCACTGAACCTTGGTGATTTAATAGCAATCTGCAGATACATTCCTAGCTTGGCCTATATTGACCTTCTAGAACTGCAGGTACATCATGAGAGTGGCTTACTTAGAAGGTATAAATGGTTTCTAGACTTACTTGCCTTTTATTTCCTACAATGCTGTGATTCAAATGAAATATTATGCAGTACAGTAGATCCTCATACAAGTTAGGTTAGCTTATTTCAGTTTACTTTCACAAATATTACAATGAGAGGGTGTTGCAAGGGCAAAACAACTGAAACAGCTGTTTAATTGTGCAATTAGGAACTGTACAAATATTGTTCTTTCAGAATACAACAATGTATTTGCAATCATTGTATTAATAAGTTTGTAACAAACTTTCCATATGGAACAATGCAATTCAGTGCTCCCAGATAGATCAATAGATATATATGTTGATTATATAGGTTTATAGGTTCATAGGTATATACTAGGCTAATGGCCCTGGAGCCTTTACAAGCCTAGCCATAGGATTACCCTGGCATAGTGCTACCTAACCTTAGTTCCCAGTGCCTCTGTTGAGTAAAGCCACTGGAGTGATCCCCGGGGTGAAGTTTCAATTTCCCATCCACTTATCAAGATTTCTCTTGAAGAGGGCCAGTGAGGTACTCTGCTTGACATGTATGGGAAGTCTGTTCAATAGCATGGGCAGTCTCTGGGTTATGAACCTGTCCTTCCAGCATGTTTTGTTGATTGTTGTAATGAGGTTGAGGTCTCTGGAGCATGTGGTGTGGTGGGATTGGGATTTCTTTAGGTGTAGCATTTCTAACAGAGCTAGGTCAGACATAGGTTTGTAAGTCAAGTAGAGATCGCCTTGTGGTAGGCATTATGGGACATCAAACAACATAACTCAAATTCTGTAAGAATGAACATTTGTTTTGGCAATAAAAGTGAAATCCAGTCATTTGCTCTGGTCAAGGGTATGGTTTGTCCTGCAAATTTCACATTTCATTTCAAAATGTCCAATTGGAGGACGTGCATGGCTTCCATATATGTAGCAAAGTCTAGGAGGTTTAGATTTTTTGCCTGGAAGTGTTTACATAGATTCTTTTATACCCTGAGCAGACGCCAAAGCATTTTTTTCTCAGGCAGATATAAATTTTTGGTAGTATAATGGGGATGAAACAGATACCTGGAAATGTGCTTTAAGAGTGTAATGAGTTGGCAAACTTTAAAAAATTCCCTACAGAGTACTCTGTCAGGAATACTAGGTGAGCAAATGAGTGTAATTCAAGAAATATTTTTTTTTAATTGGGATATAGTATCTGAATTGCCTAGACAAAGTAAGGCTTTGTTAAGTTTAATTCTGGTGGCTGCCAAAAAAAAAACATTTACTAGAAAATGGAACTCAAACTCTAAACTAACTATACTCGAAAGAACAGGAAGTGGGGTCTTTAAAAAATAAATTACATAGAAAAAATGTAAGAATGATACATGCAGATAAATGCTTTGGAGGAGGAATGATGTTTAAGAGAAGGAAGGAATTGAGCAATTTATGTAATGTTGGTTTGATTATATTGTATAGAACATAACATGTGCTGAATAATGTTTGTAAATATGAACTTAATATGGTTTGATTAACTTTTAATTCAATAAAGTTTATTTATTCATTTTTTTACAGTCCTACTTTTGGCATTTGAAAATGTGACAACCCAATTTCTTAACTGTGGAACACTTACAGCCTGTGTAAAAATACCTTAAAGGGCCAATCACAGTGTATACAATTCAGGTCCCTTGAAGGGACAATCCCAGTCTTTAAAATTCGGGTCCAAGCTAAGCTGACAGAAGTCATGCCCACTTCACCACGTCACTTTCATTTCCACCCACAGTGTCATTTTACTTTTAAATATCCTGTAAATCCACAGTTCCAGTCTTGTTTAAAGTCCCTGGATGAACTAATCTGTAGATTCATGTTCCTCTCTGACTTCCATTAGATTGGGGAACTATGACACCAGATCCTGGCTCAGATGTAAAAATCAATTAAATCCAAAATAGATGTGGCAGGACACTGCTATGTGACCAAAAATTTTTAATAAGAACACAGATATACAAAGATGAGTGCTTTTGGGTAACAACCCTTCTTCAGATAACAACATAACATCCATTCCTAAAATTTAAACTAGTAGATCTCTCAAATTTTAAAGTTTAAACCTTGGCTCAGACATGTAGAGGGTGAGTTGGGGGCACCCCTCCAAAACTCATAATAGATCAGATAACCTTAAATTAATGTTCACCTACAGTAGCAATATTGGTGATCTAAGGGGAATAGTTAGAAATTGGAACATTTTGAGAAGTGATAGTAAGCTAAGGGATATAGTAGGTGATAGACCCTGTTTTGGATATAGGAGAAACAAAAATTTGAAAGATCTACTTTGTAGAGAGAAAACTATAACCAGTAAGAAATTACTCAAAGAAACAACAGGTAGTGCACCCTGTGGATCCTGCAAAGCCTGTCCACAGATAAACAAGGATACGATATTTAGACACCCTGTGAGTGGAAAAGTCTTTAATTTTAAGGCAAAGGCTACTTGTAGGACAACTGATCTGGTATACCTGACAGAATGTTCACAATGTCCCTGTTTCTATGTGGGAAAGACGAATAACATGTTTAAGGTGAGGGTGCTTCAGCATCTCTCCTCTATAAGAAATCATGATGAATATAATGCCCTCTTTAGACACATTCAGGTATATCCCACACATAGATTTAACTTTAGGGCCATAGTTAATGTTAGGTTGAACAATAGGGGTGGAGACATTAAACTTTTAACAGACAATAGAGTCTAAATGGATTATAGAGCTGATGGCCCATAGGAGTCTGGGTTTGAATGATGTAATACCTATGAAGCCCGCCCTTAAGAATAGGCGGACTTTTTACTGATTGTTTATTGGCTGGCTGATAGTTTAAATTTTAGGAATGGATGTTATGTTGTTATCTGAAGAAGGGTTGTTACCCGAAAGCGCTCATCTTTGTATATCTGTGTTCTTATTAAAAACTTTTGGTCACATAGCAGTGTCCTGCCACGTCTATTTTGGATTTAATAAGTTTTGCTTCATTGGCAGGGCTTTGGTGTTAGCACTGAACATTTTCTTGGATTTAAAAATCAAGAAAGCTGTGCCAGGCAAAACGGACATCAGAAAAAAAATTGTATGTGTGTCTGGTTGTATGCGATGTCCATGAGTGTACGTATGCTTGTGTTTGGAATGTGTGTATGTGAGTGCATGTGTATATGCCATGGAGCTCAGATTAAATGAAAGCTAATGTCTGCCATTTTTTTACACTTGCCAAGCTGTGTTAGCCCGTGTAAAATAAAAAAAAAAAAAAAGAACTGAGTGTGCATGAGTGTAAGTGTGCATGAGAGTGCGAGTGAGATTAATCGAGCTATTATTTCACACTTGCTAAGGAGCAGTTTTGTTGTTTAGTGATTTGTAAAAAAAAAAAAAAGTGTGCACATGTGTATTTATGTATGTATGTTTATGTTTCTGTGTGTGTGCAAGCGTATGCGTTCTTGCATGAATGAATGCAAAAGTATGTGCCTGTGTGTGTGCGTGTATATACAAACGTGGTGAAAGCAATTGAGCAGAAGCAGTTAAGAGATTTGCATACCTCTTGACCTCTTAGCTCAAGATAGCTAGATAAAGCCAAAAATAAAGTGGCCATGGGCTCAAAATAGGAACATGTCAGTGTCATCAAAGTGCTTGTGCAGACATGGACAAATGACTGAAGTGGTCCTAGAGGAAATGGGGAAATGTTTCACTTTGATGTCAGGGAAATGCTTCGGTATACATGGAGAAATTAATGAAGTGATCATTGGGGGAAATGTTTTATTTGTTGTTAGTGTAGTGTCTGTGTAGGCATGGAAAAGCTAATGAAGGGATAACTGTGGAAAATGTTACATATGATGTCAATTGTTTGTGCAAACATGGACAAACTACTGCAGGAGTTCCTGGGGAAAATCCTTCATTTAATGCCAGTAAAAGTGCTTGTAGAGGGATCGTTGGGGGAAATGTTCCATTTATTGTTGGTGTAGTGTCTGTGTAGGCATGGAAAAGCTAATGAAGGGATAACTGTGGAAAATGTTACATATGATGTCAATTGTTTGTGCAAACATGGACAAACTACTGCAGGAGTTCCTGGGGAAAATCCTTCATTTAATGCCAGTAAAAGTGCTTGTAGAGGGATCGTTGGGGGAAATGTTCCATTTATTGTTGGTGTAGTGTCTGTGTAGGCATGGAAAAGCTAATGAAGGGATAACTGTAGAAAATGTTACATATGATGTAAATTGTTTGTGCAAACATGGACAAACTACTGCAGGAGTTCCTGGGGAAAATCCTTCATTTAATGCCAGTAAAAGTGCTTGTAGAGGGATCGTTGGGAGAAATGTTCCATTTATTGTTGGTGTAGTGTCTATGTAGGCATGGAAAAGCTAATGAAGGGATAACTGTGGAAAATGTTACATATGGTGTCAACTGTTTGTGCAAACATGGATAAACTACTGCAGGAGTTCCTGGGGAAAACCCTTCATTTAATGCCAGTAAAAGTGCTTGTAGAGGGATCGTTGGGGGAAATGTTCCATTTGGTGACAGTGAACTGCTTATGCAGATATGGACAAACTACTAAAGGGATCATTGGGGAAATGTTTCACTGATGTCAGTGAAGTGCTTGGGCATACATGGAAGAAGTACTGAAAGGATCACTGGTGGAAATGTTTGATTTGGTGTTAAAGTACTTGTGCAGACAAGGACAAACAGCTGAAATGGTCATGGGGGTATATATATTTCTTTTGGTGTCAGTAAAATGCCTGTACAAACATGAACATACTACTAAAATGATCACTGGGGGAAATGTTTTATTTGGTGCCAGTGAACGACTTTAGCAATAATGGACAAACTACAGAAGGGTTCATTTGAGGAAATTATTTGTTTTGTTATCACTGAAGTCTTTCTGTGGGCATCGTTGGGAGAAATGTTTCATTTGGTGTTAGTGATATGCTTGTGCAGACACAGACAACTTACTGAAGGGGTGTTTGGGGAAATGTTCCTTTTGGTATCAGTGAAGTTCTTGTGGAGGCATGGACAAACTACTTTGGGGATTGTTGGGGGAAATATTTCATTTTGTGTCAGTAAAGTGCTTGTGCAGGCATGAACAAACTATTATATAGATCGCTGGGGGAAACATTTTCTTTTGATGTTAGTGAAGTGCTTGGGCAAATTACTGAATGGATTGCTGGGGGAAATGTGTTATTTGGTGTCAGGAAATGTTCTTGTGCAGATGTGTACAAAATGCTGAAGGGATCAATGGGGGAAATGTTCCACTTGATGTCAGAGAAAGTGACGTGCATACATGGGCATACTTGTGATAGGATCATTGGGGAAATGGTGCATTTCCTATCAGTGAAGTACTTGCATATGCGTGCACAAACTACTGAGGGAGATGAGTCATTTGATGTCAGTAAAATTGCTTATTCAGGCATGGATCAAATACTAAGGGATCATTGGGGTAAGTGTTTCATTTGATATCAGTGAAGTGCTTGTGCAGACATTAACAAACTACTGAAGTGGTCTATAGGAAAATGTTTTATTTTGATTTTGGGGAACTGCTTGGGTATACATGGAGAACCTACTGAAGATCAGTCAGTGAGGGAAATGCTTCATTTGCAGTCATTGAAGTGACTGTGCAGGCATGAGCAAACTATTGAAGGGATTTTTGGGGAAATCCTTCAGTTGATGACAGTGAAGTGCTTGAGCATATATGGACAAACTGTTGAAGGGAATCATTGGGACAAATGCTTCATTTTGATTTTAAAGTGCTAAGCCAGACATGAACAATTATTGAAGGTGTCACTGGGAAGAAATGTTTCATTTGGTGTCATTGAAGTGTTTGCGCAGACATGGAAATTCAACTAAAGGGATAACCGTGGGAAATGCTTCATATGGTGTCAATTAAGTGTTTGTAAATACATGTACAAACTACTGGAGGGGTTGCTATGGGAAATGTTTAATTTGGTGTCAGTAAAAGTGCTTGTCCAGTAATCATTGGGGGAAATGTTCCATTTAATGACAGTGAACTGCTTATGCAGACATGGACAAACTACTCAAGAGATCATTAGGGGAAATGTTTCATTTGGTGTCAGTGAAGTGCACAAACTACTGTTGGGATCATTGAGGGTGTACAAAATTGAAAGGCTGCCAGGCCAGCCAGATAGGGTCTATATTAGAACACCGAAGTTTCAAAACTTCGAATGTTCGTATATCAAACTCTATTCAACGAAAGTTGAAAACATCGAACATACAGAACAGCGAATTTTTTCCTAGGGAAAAAAATTTGCTGTTCCAAAGCACATACACACAACACAAGCACACCAAACAAACAACAAACCACACACACATACACCTAAAATCTTACACCTAACCCTACACTAAACTATACATACACCACTAACTATCCACTTACCTTAACCCAAACCCTAACCCTAAAGTCTGTCACTATCGCACACTCTCACCTGCGCTAACCCTAACTCACCTACCCCGCCCTAACCCTCACGTCCACACAATCGTATTCAATTAGAACATTTAATATAAACCAACTGACATTTTTTTTTTTTTTTTTTTGTCACCTAACTCGCCCTTACCCTCGAGTCCACACAATCGCACACATACATAAACCGCACCCTAACCCTAACTAACCTAACCCACACTCAGTCGCACACTTACCTGAACCCGACCCGTAACTTTCCACCACAGTGCTGAAAATACTGAAGCAACAGAAACGGACAACTGAATTCTTTCCCTAGGAAAAAATTTGGTTTTCTGTAGCTTCGATATTTTCAGCGTTCGCTGAATATAAGTTGATATTAGAACATTCAAAGTTTTGAAACTTCAAAGTTCTAATATAGACCCACCAGATAGATTCTTGTAAATAATTCTATGTGATTTGTGAATATTAATATAATCCACAGGCTGGTTTTACAAATGTAAAAGAGAACTATATGTTATGATTAAACTATAGGTTGTACTGAGCTTCAAAAATGTAATCACAGTGCACTATGCTGGAAGAAAGCTGATAAGTCAAGCATTGTATGACCGTTTGCTCTCAAGCTCAGAGCCGTGATATCTGAACCAGCAAATTCCTTCTGTTGTTTTGAGACCAGAATTAATTGCTAGATTTTCTTTGGCAAAGCATCGAGGTGTATCGATTATGTCAGCCCAGGCAGACAGATACTGCCTTAGAATGACACCAGAAACGTAGCCAATTGTTGAAATCAATCATTTGTGCTCATACTGTAGTATCATTCTGGGTGACAGTAGAATACTTCTCAGGGTTAGGGTCATACCTGCCTGGGCCACATAATCCGAGAGTTCCATCACATCTCTTTTCATGTAGTCTAGGGAAGTATGTCTCAGGTAATTCACACCCACATGGACAATGACTGAGTCATATTTGTACTTGTTGTGGAGTGACTCGAGTGCATATGTTATGTGGTTGATCCTGGCACATGATAGACAACTGACTGTCACCTTCTTCTTGTTCAACCTAGTGAGTGGGACATCAGTGTACCTCACAATTGATTCACCTATGATTAGTACATTAGGCAAAGTGTTTTGCCTTGAGGGCTTGGGTTGAGGGGCACACTGTCATGTCCCAAAGGACAATGAGCATGCAGTCACTTGCATATATCCTAGGAAATGTGCTTGTTAACCTATTATTGTTAGTCAGCCTTTGCATTCAGTGCTCATATCTAGAACCATTTCAAAAATGTTGTTAATAGTTGTCATCTCAGTCTTCACACAAACTTTGTAATACTTGTTATTATGCTATTAGCTACATTTTAGGTAACAATTTATAATTACTTTCAGAAAAAATAAAGTATCGGCATTATAAAGAAATGTTAGACTATTTGATGAGTGAAGCCATGGTGCACATTTTTTTTATTTCAGTGATTTACTATAATCTTGATTTCATCAGTCTTAGCATGTTAGAATTCATTACTCACATGAACATTCGCGTACATCAAAACTTTTAAGTGGCACAGAAAACTCCTCCAGTAAGTGTGAAATGAGGTGAAAATATCTCCATTTAGCTTGATGAGGCAGTCAATAAAGGAGAAAATGTCCCTATCCATCTTAATGGGCTGTGGAGACAGAGGTCCATTCTACATATCTGAGAGATTCCTACACTATTAATGCTTCTTACTATAGGGACTGTTATTTCAATGTATCAGAACTGCTGTAGAAGCCATTATTGTTGGGGTACAGTTTGCAGGAGATGAGGTATAGTTTCAACGTCCTACAGAATTTTTTGGCTTAATTCAGAACCCTAAGTAACAGTGAGAATTACAAAAAAAAAATGAGTGCATCTTTTCTATATTACATCTCATTTTCTAAGACAGGGTTGAGTGGATTTTGTGAAAAGCCAAATGGTTCTGTTGAGCTATATGCTAGGGATAATAGCCATGCTTTGTTACATGGGTACTGGCTGAGTTTTCAGGGGATTTACTCCAAAGGCGATCTTTGTAGAAGAATGGCACTTTAGTACATATATACAAGACAACTGCGAGATGTTACAGGTAAGTGGAACTTTATTCTTGAGAAATTGTCAAACAGTGATGAATCATGCCCCCAGATTCAGCAAGCCCTGTACAGTGTGCAGGACTAGTACAGGAGCTCCAGCAGGCAATATGTCTGCTGTGTGATCCAGGAATAAGCTGTAGGGACGTGCACGAGCGTTCCTGCACTAGTCCTGCACAGACTCAGCCCCTGTATGCAAATTACTGCATTTGCAGGAGAAATCCATGCAAATGAGGTGAATTTGTGATCCAGTAAGCTGGAAACCGGCTGTGCAGGACTAGTGTAATCTGCAGAAATGTACTCCACCAGTAACGGAGTACATTTCTGCAAACTACAAAACGGAGCCATGACAGCTCCAAATAAAGGGTGGATATTATGTAGAAAGCATGCCAATGGCCAAGCATAAGTTCATTGGCATGGAAAACAGTTGCAAAAATAAAAAAATCAACTTTTATTTTTTTTAGCCGAGCTTGGCTGTTTAAGCATAAGGCAGCGGTGCACAAATGGGATTGGGCGGAAAATAGGAAAAAATACCTAAAATAAACATTCTAACCAAAATCCTCTTTTTTGCCATTATACTCAATGGCAGGCAGAAGACAACATGGCCAGTGAATAGTGGTTGCTAAGGGGGGAGGCTCAGTGTGGGACCTGTAACTATGCATCAGCAGGCAATCCTATGCAAATGAGGGGAATGATAGTGAATCCCAGATTTCCACTGCATGCTAGTCAGCACAAAACAGTGCAAGAGCAGGAATAGCTTGGTGCAAGCCTATGAGTTAGCTGACATCATAGGGGTGTGTGCCAGGCCTACTGTAAGCGGATTGGAGCCCTGTGGCTCAGGTTTGCCCTTAGCTTAGCACAGCTAAGTAAGGGTTTGTGTCTGAGGGTGCCTAGCACTCTTTACACTGCCTAAGTGGGTGTAAAAGAAAAAAAAATAGTAAACCAGGAAATAGCAGCTCTGTGCACATTTGAGCACTGTGTTTGTGCGGTGCACCCCCGGACTTAAACAGGAAGGCAATGGGAAGGGAAAACAGCAGTAGGAAGTTAATCTAGGAGAACTAGCATAGCTGGCAGGTGAAATGTATCAGAATCAGCCAATTACACAGGCAGCAGACCAGCCCAGCCCAGAACACAACTATAAACTATGCAAACACCTTTCCCTCTGTTTTTTCCCACATACCCTACACTACCGGTGTATACAAGCGGGGAACTTTTAACATACAAAAACAACAGAATGATAGGGGCTGCAGCAGCTATCAGACATCAACATGTGGAAAAGGCTGAAGGTGGTGATGATGAGAATGCTGTCGACCAACCCATAGTGAGGAGATGGAGAAAAGTGAAGATACCCAGGGTAACCTACCCGGGCTACATGAGCTGGAGATAGAGGAACACTATAGGGTGGACATGGACCTCCTACAGCAAATTGTTGAGCTGTGCTGGCCATGCCTGACACACAGAACTAACAGAGGGGAACCCATCCCAGTGGACACCAAGGTATATGTAGGCCTAGGAATACTAGCCACAGGTACCTCCCAAAGTCCAACTGGGAATATCATGGGGATCTCACAGGCATCAACATCCAGAGTATTCCACCAGTTCCTGGATGCCATGTCAGCACATGCCGGTGAGCACGTATATTTCCTGAACACCCGTGAGGTGCTGGCCAGCAATATGTGTCTCTTCCACCAAATAGCAGAATACCCTGAGGTGGTGGGTGCTATAGACTGCATGTACATACACATCAAATCACCACCCGGTGAGCAGGGTACAGTCTACATCAACTGCAAAGGCTTCTCCTCCATCAACTGCCAGGTTGTTTGCGATGACCAGGACATTATAATGAATGTGTGTGCTGGCTGCCCTGGAAGCTATCATGATTCTGGCATTTGATGCAGCTGTACCAGAGATTTGCCAATGGGGACATCCCTTACAATCACCTGGGGGGGATGCTGGTTATGCACGAGAGCCGTGGCTGATGGGACCCATCAGAAATGCACACACCCAAACAAGAATGCCATAATGAGGCACACGCACAGACCAGAATCCTAACAGAGCATGTGTTTTGGATACCCAAGTCATGGTTCTGCTGCCTGGACACACCCTGTGCAGCAGGAACAGCACTGGGCAGGGCGACACAGCCCCCCCACCAATGCCAAGGCCTGCACAGGCACAGAGTGACTTGGAGGAGGAGCAACCTGAGTCTGCCTCAGTAGGCAGATGTAGGCATGCCCAGAATGCCATGGCCTTGGCAAATAGGCAATGCATAGCACATACACTGACACAGTAGGGACCCAGGGAATGACACCTCTCTCTGACTTACACATACAGTAAAAGGGCTGGCAAACATGACACTACCTGTGCCAACCATGTATAGGGAGTGTACTATGTGCATCCAACATAGGCAGCCCCCAGCACCATCCTCAATAGTGGCACACCCACAAGGTAAGTCACTCTCCTTACCAATTGCTGACTGGAGTAGTATGTGTTGTTATTTGTATCTATGGTATGGATGCGAGCATGCAAGGGAATTGGGTGGCTGAATAGGATGCCAACAGATAGTACACACCTATAGTGGCAGCATGAGATCTGTAACAAATACTGGTGTCACCACAGTAGCCATTACTACTCATGGTGACAAAACCCACTGTAGGAAATGTGATGGGCCACGTGTGTCCAAATGACACACACATGCCAATCAGGGAGGTTCACATACCCAGCAACAGTCTCAGCCAGCAGGACAGGTTTAGCAAACCCAAACAGAGCCTGCACTATGGCCTCTGAATGATCCCCCCAGGCCTACACAAACAGACTACATCAGGTCAGGCAGTGGGATGTTAGTTCTGAAAGGTAGGAAGTACAAAACTGATATGTAGGTCAATCAAATCTAAGATCTGTAGTTCATGGCTATGTCTCTAGTCAGCACAATAGTTTAGAATACAGAATGAAATGGAGTATGTGACATACCAGTACAGTCATAGCAAATGTGTACAAGTGTTAGGTGTTCCCCCATCCTATGTAGAAATGTAGAAACAGTCAGATGTGCCCCCCCAATCCTGTGTAGAAATGTAGAAATAGTCAAGTGTGCCTCCCCCACTCCTTTGAAGAAATGTAGTAACAGTCACGTGTGCCCCCCTCCCCCAATCCTGTGTAGAAATGTAGAAACAGTCAGGTGTGCTCTCCCCAACCTTACTTAGAGATGTAGTAATAGTCAGGTGTGCCCCCAATCCTATATAGATATGTAGTACCGGTCTGGTGTGCCCCCAATCCAATATACACATGTTGTAATAGTCAGGTGTGCCCCCCAATCCAATGTAGAAATGTAGTAATAGTCAGGTGTGTCCCCTAATCCTGTGTAGCAATGTAGAAACAGTCAGGTGTGCCCCCCATATCCTATGTAGACATGTAGTAACAGTCAGGTGTGCCCCCAGCCTATGTAGAAATGTAGTAACATGCATGTTTAGGTATAATACCAGTGGAGCACAGATGTCCAGAGATGGCCAAGGTAGCAGGATAGATTGTAGCATTTGTACAATATGCAGGTATGTGTGTGTTAAGTTGTGTGTTTCATATTGTGTGAGAGTGGTCAGTATGTATGCATGTTGAGGTATGACCTGGTGGACATTGACCACTACTGCTGATGACAGGGCCAAGTCCTCACAATTGCAGTGCCAAAGACAATTCCCACCAGTATAACACATAATAGCAGTAAGCCATTGTAAATGTATGGTGGTAATATGAGTCGTCATCTAAAAGATGGGCATGGCATGGCTGTCGGGCTAGATATACAAGCAGTACACAGGGGAAAGTACCCCAGACATACAGTATATAATGTGTAACTGTGAAATGGACGCACTGTTGGAATTGTACATGCAGGTATGAATCACATTATCTGGGCCTGTAGTAGGGAATACCGGTGTCGTCTGCCCAAACACTTGCAGATCACAAAGGTGTTATAACTGATGTATTGGGAAACAGCTGATGTACCTGCACATGCCAGCATAACTGGAATGCCCCATGCATATCTGTGCATCAGATGCAAGTAGTGTCCATAGCACACATGCACCCAGCTCACCCAAACACCACCCACAGGTACCTCTCAGGTCATATCACTGCTGTTGGGAATGGGTACAATATGACCCCCACCTGTATATGGCAATAGTGAAAGAATGCAGCATGCAGTGCAGGTGTCCCATGCAGGTGTGTCCCTAGCTGTAGGTAGCACCTTGCCAGCATCCACACCACCTGATCAATACTGATAGAAAGTAATGGCATGAACACTTAGCACACCTACCCTGTCACCCCAGGGGAATAAACTGTATGGCGGTCTGGGACTGTAGGACTGACGGAATGCAATGGTCTGCCACAGCTGGTCCACATCACCACCAAATGGCCTACAGTCCTTTGCCAAAAGATTGTGTCTCACACGTATTGCCAATGCATATTATGTCATGGACACCCAAGTAACAACATAACACACTCCACATAAGCTATATGCAAGGCCATGCGGACAAACCACAGTAACATGTCCACCATGTCCCACTGCATGAACTGTGGACCAACACCAAAATGCAGCTGTGATGAGGTGATAACCTTAGGGAAAGTATCAGGGAATGTATGCATAATGTATGGAAGAGGATAGAATAATAGAGGGGGTGGGAGCATGAGCAGCATGGAATGTGCAAGGTCTGACACACAGTTGTGTGCAAACACTATCCCTGGCTGCAAGCACATAAATGGGTGACTACAAACCTGCCTGTACACCACCGAACAGAGCTGCATTCACCCTTGTTCCCCAGGACATCAGTGTGAGCAAGAATGTCCACCTGACAGTGCTTGATGACATAAAACATCACAGTGTATAACAGTACACATGTCTGAATAACTCTGATAACACCAGTACCATGTAGTAGAAGCAGCACAGACACAATCACCTACAGTACACACTACTCCTTGCACAGTTTATCCTCATATTGCCAGATGATCTACGGATACCCTGCAGAAACAGTTTGCTACCTGTAGGTGTACAACACAAATGTCTGCACTGGAGTTCAAACTACCTGGAATGGATCCACACATTCAGTACAGAAGGGCATACTGGGCATGCTCACACACTTAAACAAATGAAGCCCATGTCTGTAAACGACAGTGGAACATACATATCTGACAGTTGCAGATGTTAGTGCATACACTCTTCAGTATGCACCAGTCATGCTTTGCACACACTCGATAGGAATACAGACATATATCCAAGGACAACACACTACAATAAGTCAAAAGTAGACATACATAGATGTGTGGAAGAGAGTGACTGTGACAAATAGCCATCCATCATGAGGCCTGTCCCACCCAGCATGCAGCCAAATGGCTACAACCACATCATGTGTAAATGTCACTCACTGTAGAAATTAGCCACTGGTATCCGTCAGCATTACAGACTATGTGGTGCAAGTGCTAGCTGTGCAACATGACTGTATAAGGCAGTAGTCATCTTGCAGCTGTATACACGTACCTGCAGAATATAACCCTGCGTTTGCCTGCATGTGGTGTGTCAACCTCTAGATGAATGGGTTATGGCCCATACACGCACACTGCCCTCTCCATAGCCCTACTATGACAAGCCTGTTCATGACATCCACTTTGAAATACACCTTTGGGAAAGGAGTAGTCCTGTAATCTCTGTGGCACATCCTAAAAACCAGATAATACTGTAGTGTGATAAACTAGTTAGATAGGAGTTCTAATCCCAAACATGGCAACTGTGTGTGTTTGTGTATGTGTGCCCCTGTCTGTGTAGGAAGCAATGCTTTTAGGCTAGCCACACTCACTACAATTCAAATGCAATAGTTTGGCAAGGCTGCTGATGTCATTCACTGTGAAATACATCTTTGGGAAAGGTGTAGTCCAGTAATCTCCATGGTGCATCCTGTAACTGCATACTGCTGTACTGTGATAAATTAGTTAGAGAGGAGTTCTAATCTTAGACATGGCAACTGCGTGTGTGTGATTGTGTGTCTCTGTCTGTGTAGGGAGCAATGCTATTTAGGCTAGTCACACTCACTACAATTCTATGTCCTACTTTGCCAAGGCTGCTGATGTAATTCAGTGTGAAATACACGTTTGGGAAAGGTGCAGCCCAGTGATCTCCGTGGTGTGTCATATAACTGCACAATTCTGTAGTGTGATAAACTAGTTAGGTAGGGGTTCTAATTCCAGACATGACAACTGTGTGTGTTTTTATGTCTGTGGAGGGAGCAATTCTCTTTAGGCTAGTTACACTCACTAGAATTCAAATGCCCTACTTTGGCAAGGCTGCTGATGTAATTCACTGAGAAATACACCTTAGGGAAAATTATAGCCCAGTAATCTCCAAATGCAATACTTTGGCAAGGCTGCTGATGTCATTCACTGTGAAATACATCTTTGGGAAAGGTGTAGTCCAGTAATCTCCGTGGTGCATCCTATAACTGCGTACTGCTGTAATATGATAAACTAATTAGGTAAGGGTTCTAATCCCAGACATGGCAACCATGTGTGTGTGTGTGTGTGTGTGTGTGTGTGTGTGTGTGTGTGTGTGTGTGTGTGTGTGTGTGTGTGTGTCTGTGTAGGAAGCAATGCTTTTTAGGCTACTCACACTCACTACAATTCAAATGTCCTACTTTGGCAAGGCTGCTGATGTCATTCACTGTGAAATACACCTTTGGGAAAGGTGCAGCCCAGTAATCTCTGTGGTGTGTCCTATAACTGTGTAATGCTGTAGTGTGATAAACTAGTTAGGATTTCTAATCCCAGACATGGCAACTGTGTGTGTTTCTATGTGTGTGTAGATAGCATTGCGTTTTAGGCTAGTCACACTCACTACAGATCAAATGCCCTACTTTGGCAAGGCTGCTGATGTCATTCACTATGAAATACACCTTTGGGAAATGTGTAGCCCAGTAATCTCCATGGTGCATCCTATAACAGTGTAATGCAGTAGTGTAATATAGTACCTTTGGTAGGGGTTCTATTCCCACACATGGCAAGTATGGATGTGGGTGAGTTTCTATGTCTGTGTAGGGAACAATGCTTTTTAGGCTAGTCACACTCACTACAGATCAAATGCCCTACTTTGGTAAGCCTGCTGATGTCATTCACTTTGAAATACACCTTTGGGGAAAGAGTACTCCAGTAATCTCTGTGGTGCATCCTATAACTGTGTAGTGCTATAGTGTAATAAACTATTTAGGTAGGAGTTCTAATCCCAGATGTGGCAGGTGTGTGTGTGTGTGCATGTGTGTGTGTCTGTGTGTGTGTGTGTGTGTGTGTGTGTGTGTGTGTGTGTGTGTGTGTGTCTGTGTTTGTCATTCGTATCCTGTGTCAAGATGGCACGATGTATGTAACAAATGGACTCATTGTGGAGCAGGTTTTTCAATTTTCTTACATGGTCACCCTATTATATGTCACAATGTCCACCTTACAAGGATAACACATGTGAAATAGCCAAGAAGCTGGGGTGCCAATCCATACCCCTACATGTGACATCAAGGCCTGGGAACAAAGTTAGTAACCCTTGTATTACCCAGAGAACACTCTCAACCCATGTCTCATACACAAACACACTTGCCTAGGCAACAACCGCTATGTTGGTAGTACCCTGCATATTGCCCACAGATAGTAACCATGGTGTGATTGCAGTGGACTGCAAAGGGCATGGCACCCTGTCCATCAGTACAATAGGCATGTACATGCAGACAGTGCACCTTCACTATGTTCCCCACTGGACACCTGCAACACCTGTGGTGCCATCAGATGTGACCCACAAAGGACATACCATGCCTTAAACATATGCCCTGTATGGACGGATGCCACTAACACCATGGAATACCTGTATCATGCTATCAATGTAGGTGCAGGGTCAACCTGCTCCCCATTACCAGTTCCCACCACGTGAGGCCAGGACTGGCACATCTGATGATAACAATCTGTGTACACAACATGGGACAGACACCCCAGGTACAGTTCCACATGTCACTGTACATTCATGTGGGACGTGTGCACATCCCAGATACCGTCCATGTCATGGACTAAAGAACACATACATGGCAAGCATTGCACAGCAATGGCCACACACAATAGTTACCCAGGTGACTGGATGGTGAATACAATACCCACCTGTGTGGGCCAATCCAGACACTATACCCCTGAGCCACACTGCAGACCATTGTTATGTGGCCTCATGCCAAGGTATACCCATCACCTAGCCTTGTATAGCCTTCTGACACAGTCAACCACTACACACCCGTGAAGCAATGCACCCATGCATGTCAGTACTGGCACCCTGTGTGTGTGGTGTATGATGCTTTTGACCACATTTATGCTCACTGCAACCCCCATTGGCATACTACTAAAGCATGCTGTCTGATGTCAGACACCTCCACATATCCTTTGCCCATATAACCTCTGGATAACCCCTGTGGTGCATGTGATACCTGCACAGTACTGTATTGTGGCAAACTAACTAGTGAGGAGGTGTATTCCTGACCCTGCCAAGTGTGTCAATATGTGTGGGTCCCTGAGTGAGTGTGGCTGTGTTGAAGCTGACACCTGTTCATGTGGACAGGCATGTGTACTACACCTGCTGTATTGCTACCATATCACTGTTGCAAATGTCACTCACCATCACATATACGTTTGGAGAACTCTTCAACATGTAAGCTATGTGGCACATCCAATAACTGCATAGACATGTGATAGCAATACATAGTCAGTCAGGGGTTTGATACCCTGTACTGGTAGGTGTGTGACACAAACATGCTTTGGTTTTACTCTCCCACCCCGTCCCTGACTTATCTTTGCCTCTGTCTGCCTCTCTCACACCCTCTCTGGTGGATGTGGAGACTTACGCCTGCTTTGTTTAGGCAGTAGCATGGGTTTTGTAAGTGATGCTCATGATCAGCTGATGGCCTCTGCATGAACTGCAGCCCTACTCTAGATGATTGCTTGTGGAACAGCTGTGGTAACATTCCTATAGCCAATTGCATGAATACACACTCCAATATCTAGGAACATCATGTTGGTGTTGGGCATTTTCATTCACTGTGAGCAGGACCTAGATGTGTTGTTGGCAAACAGCATCTCAGATGGATTGGGGATTTACCTCTAACAACATACACTGTGTAAACAGGCCAGCACACAGGAGGGGGGTGTGCCTGACATGACTACAGAATGTAAGTGTTGCTATTCTGCATTTGGAGTAATGTTGGTTTAACAGGGTGTGTGTGGATATGGCTGGTCTACATGTTTTAATACCTGTCATGACAGTGCTATGTTTCTGAGGAACCCCCCATCTGTAGGGTCATATTTAGACTGGGCAGTGCGTGGTGCCATTTGTTTCTTGTGTTACTCACAGAACACCTATCTATGAACTGCAGAAGCATAGTGTGAGAATTGCAGTCCGTACATGGTGACAGACATGATTGTTACTGACTTCATTTCCGTCATAGGACATATGTCACAACAAACCCTGTTACAACAGTAAATGTATGAGGTTATTACAGCAACCTGTCAATATTGGCCCTGTGTTTGTGCCTCCAGCCACAACTCTGTCAACCTGTGTACATATGTCATGCAGTAAGAGGTACATATGTTCTGTATACCGTAGTTTATTGACATCATATCTGATAACAAGCCAGTGAGATATCAGACTGCGACACATGTTATGTATAATAGGGGTTATCTTTGAGGGCATAACCTGGGCATTCTGTTGTTGTGTGTACAGTACTAAGGTCTGTGTACTTATGGTGATTGTTGACAGTGTGTGTATTGTGAATATGTACCTTGGCCTGTGTACAGACTGTGGTAGATGTCATTGTTCTTGGTCCTGTTCTATCTGATGTTACATGCTGCTCCACTGTATGTTACCCTATTGGCTTACATGTTTGTAGTCCAAACACACACATGTCTCATACCACAGACAGGCATCCGACCACACTGTGTAGTGGCCCAGTATATGTAGGGTTAGTGTGTGAGTGGCACATATGAGGATGGTGTTGATCAGATAGTCCATATACTGTAATATTATGCTAGCTACCATATGTAGCTGTGTTTACATTGGTTGTGGTTATGCACTCTCACACAGGGTCTGTTACTCTGTGCTGTGACATGCCTGTAGAGCCTGCTATATATGCAGGTACAGGTGTAATCCCCCATAGGAAATGTAGGCCAGTGTTGTGGCAGTCTGCCTGTAGTCTGTACAGTGCTTTGTTACATGCCTAGCAGCTTAGTGTATTTACCCAGTGTGATGTTATGTCCAGATACTTGCCAGATGTACTGCTGCCAGGCCTCCATAACAGTCATGTATGTCAGACAAAGCAGTGGGATGCTGTACAGATGTATGTCACTAACTAGTGGGTAGTGTGTGGTCATGGCACTTCTGTACCCGCAGTTATTATGTGTCAGGACAGACAGGGGTGTGTGAATGCATAACCTACGGGGGCAAATGTATACCAGTATTTACATGATATACCCATCTACATGGCTGTTAACATCCACATTGTCAGGCTTGGACCACATGTCTTGCACTAAGGGGTTATGTGTATATCTCTGGACTGACCAGAGTGTGTCAGACTGTCCACATTTATTGGCCATATCTCTGCTGTAGTCCACAGGATTGTTACTGTGCTGGCAGTGGTATTGTACTATGATGTCCTTAGTATGTCTATCAGTAGCCAGTGGTACACATGTTAAAAGCAGATGTGATCTACAACACACAAAATGTCTGTGAAGACAATCTCTATCACAGTAGCAATAGTCTACATATATACCTGCACTACATACCTGACATCCCCTTGCACTAAGAAATTGGGGCTATTGGGACTGAGGTAGGGCTCCACTCCATGTTCAGGACATATGGTGGACATATATGTATATATAATTATATATACATACATAATTATATATGTATATATAATTATCTATATATCTATATAGATATATACACATATACATATCAACATATATAGATGGATATGTACACACACACACACACACACACATATATATATATATATATATATATATATATATATATACATGTAAACATGCAGATATATACATATACACAGCAATATATGTCTTCAAATATACAGATAGAGATACATATGCACATATACTTATGGCTATCTACATATATATTGACAGTAATAGGTATATCAGAATAAATATGTATGCACATATAGTTATAGATATTTACATATACAGCTACATAAATAGGCATATCTGTACACATAGGATGTGCATACATATATAACTATATATCCACATATATATATATATATATATATATATATATATATATATATATATATATATATATACATGCGAGGAGATGTATGCATGGCTATATCTATATATATATATATATATATATATATATATATATATATATTGCACAGATGTGTATACAGACATATATATGAATATACATGTGTATGTACATGTAGACATATATCAACCTATTATATGTATATATCCATATTCCTGTCATGTGTAAATATCACGGTTGTGTATACCCTTCCAGATGTATCTCACCGTATGTATCTGCTATGTGTACATTATGGTAAAAGATATATGTGATGGAACAGTCATATTAATAGCAAGTACTACACAATTGTGGAAGTAAAGGCAATTGTTCAATACTAATCAATATGTGTATTGACAGATATATTGGAAAACAACAGTTGTCTTCACAGTGATCATGGCATAGTTAAATGGCATGGTTAAGTGTTGTGACTATAGTGTACGGGGTCCTTGGTTCAAGATCTGCAAGGGATGTTCATTTTGTTGCTGGGCAGAACAAGGGCTGTCAGATACAGAGCGGTTAAGGTAGTTTTGAGCAGCTTTAAGCATGTTTGCACGGGTTTTCATGAAACTAAGCAGTGCTAAGTGATTGGTAAATGTACGGGCGCTTACACAGTGTAGGCTTCACTTACCAGTGCGCAAATCATCGTAGCTGTTATATTGGAGCAATGTTGATACCTGCTAAGCATAGCTTAGCCCTGGTAACCAGTTCATTCCACCCAGTCTGATAACATAGCAGGGTAATGACATCTTTAATAAGTGTATGTAATGCCATGTATAACACATGTGCATATGTGCTGTCATTATAGTAGCAAGGGGTGTGAGTGTCATGTGTGGGACACAGATGTATATGAGGCCTGTACAGCACTGTTATCCATGTGAATGTGTTACATACAGGGATAGTAGCCCAGGGTATGTGCTGTCACACTGGCATGTAATGTATCATGGTGGTACTACTGTTGACAGTGTTTACCCAGGCAAGAATTCTAAATGTAGTACTGACAACAGGCACACCTGCAGGCATAGCTGGACTTTCAGGCCTCCCTGTTGTATCCCTGTTGTTTGAGCTGTGTCACAGTATATAAACCCTACTGGGTAATGATCCAACATGTGGAATGTAACTGTAGACTACAGTCTGTACAGCACATTCGTGAGGGCTTCTGACATGTAGTTATGGCATACATATTGTTGTCAAACGTCTATCTGTCAACACGCTCATCCTACTGCATAGCTACTTGCCAAGCTGATGACTGTCAGTCCCTGTACAGATGTGCAGATGGCAGGTATCCAGCTGGAATATGTACAGGCATTGTATGCTTGATTGATACTGACATGTCTGCCCAGCTGTGTAAGAACTGGCACATATAGGAGATAACATCCTGTACACACCACATGCCATGGGTACCTCCATTACACTACCACAGTCAACAGATCATGCTTGGGTACAGGTCTCCATCACAGACACTAACCATGTGTTGTAATGCATGTTGCATACATGTCAACTTGATCACCTCAGTGGCCATGCACAGGAGGCACTTGGAGGATTGGCTGATGCATGTCACTCTCACCCTGAGGGTCACCACAGTAGTGTCTGTCAATAGATTGCCTGCTGCCACATGGCAGGTGGTAGGATACCACTGTACACACAACCCCTACACAACCTATCTCTCCTTGGGCAATAGCTAGGTACACAGCTATGACCAACAGCAACAATGCACCTCAGTACTGACACATGTACGTGTGCATGACTGAGTGTAGCAGTGTCTGTGTGTTAGCACACCTGTACTTGGGAATTCCAAGAGGGCCTTCACAACCACCACAACACCCATTGCCATAGTCAGTTGCAGCTGCTGTCATTTTTAATTTCTCCAAGTCTTTTGGGTTTCTAATTCCATGACGGGAATGGACCCCATTCCTAAGTCAAAGTATGATTAAAGTTCATGAAATTAGTATTTTTTCACGCTTTGATGTTAGACAAAAGTGCTCTTCTCAGCACCCACAATGTGCCCAGTAATGACTCCTTCTGCAATTGTGTGTTACACGAATTGGTAACATATCTAAATACGATTGTAAATTATTTTTTATAAGACCAGTTACTCCTACTACTACTGGAACTGTTTGGGTATCTTTCTTCCACATGGTTCACATTTCTGCCTGTAGATCAACATATTTTATGACTTTGTGTCTCTCTGTATTCAAGACACTGTAATCACTGGGTGTGACAATTTCAATGATCAATGCTACTTTTGTCTTCTTTTCTTGGACCACTATATCCAGTTTTCTAGCATCTATCTTTTGAACTGTTGGTATTGAGTGATCCCATGTGATATAAACCTCATCATTTTCTATGATTCTTTGTGGCTCATGTTTCCAGTGTTTTTCAGCCACTTCGATACCATAATGTTTGCACAATCTCCAGTGTAACAGTCTCACCATATTATTATGCCTTTCAGTTTACAATCCCTCTGCCATTAGTGCATCGCAACCAGCAACAAGGTGTGTGACTGTTTCCAATTCGGTTTTGCAAAACCTACATATATCTGTTTCTCCCACATGTTCAATGGACTTTGTAAACCAGCGTGTACGTAACCCACTGTCTTGGAATGCCAATATTAACCTTTCATTTCTTGATGTAAAGTCACCTCTCCTTAACCATTCCTGCATTCGTTCTTGATCAACATGAGGGTCTTCCAGAAGTTTTCTATAGTTTTTTCCACCTTTCTTGCCTTCTCATCTGGTCCTTCACCTTATATTCTTTCTTTTGTTTTTTAGCACATTCAGTTGCTGCTTGATTTTTATCCACTTCTGGTCTGATTTCCATTCCTGCTTGATATTGATATGATTCTGCTAAATTAAGCAGAGATGTCATCTTAGATTTATCTCCTCATGTTTCAAAACTTTCACTACATTTGGATCTTGTGAGGTCAGTAAATATATGTGAAGTCCCATGACTGCAGATCTATACATGTAAACAATTTCAAGAAGGCCCATACCTCCTTCAGAATGGGGAATATATAATCTTGGTATACACTGATTTTTATAAATCATTTGGTGAGCATGAAGCATCCTTCTTGTTTTAATATCCAGTCTATCCCACACTTTTTGGGGCCAATCAATCACTCCAAAACTATAAGTTAGGACAGGAAAGGCAAATTGATTTATGGCTTGGATCTTGTTCCTAGATGTCAATGCTGTTTTCAGGATCAAGTTAAGTCTTCTTAAGTATTCTTTACTAAGTTTTATTCACATTTGTTCATGTTTTACTGCTGATCCTTCATCAATTCCCAAGTATTTATTCACTCCCTCTTGCTCAAGCTCTTTTATATCACATTCATGTCCCAAACTGATATTTTCCTGGTGCTACAGTTTTCCTTTCTTAAAGGTTGCTTTTGAACTGTTATCAAGACCAAGTGACATTCCAATATCATCTGAAAAAGTTTTGATAACCTGCAGCTGTGTTTTCAGTTCCTCATCTGATGAGCTATACAGTTTTAAATCATCAACAAAGAGAAGATGAGAAGTCACTAGACTTTGTTGTTTTCTGGAAGCCAAATTGTAGCCATGACCTAAGCTGTTAAGTAAACAGCTTAACGGATTAATGGCAAGGCAAAATAGCAATGGTGACAGGGAGTCACCCTGGAATATCTCCCTTTGGATTTTTATCCCTGGGATAATAATCTGTCCTTTATCATGGCTTAATTGCAAAGTGGTCTTCTACTGTTTCATTGTTACTTTAATGTAATCAATCAGTGTAGGATGTACCTTATACATTTTTAAGCACTCTTTTATCCATGAATGTGGGATACTATCAAATACTATTTTTATAGTCAATCCATGCCATACTTAGATTCTTCCCTTTCTTACATTTCTCCATAACTTTATTTAACAACAAATGATCCTTTGTGCCATATGACTTTCTTTTATTGCCCTTTTGTTCTACTGCCATAATTGAGTTTTCTTCTAAATGACTATAAACTCTGACGGCTTCAGTCCCTGTGTATAGTTTATACGTCATCAGAAGACAAGTTATCGCTCTATAATTTTTAGGGTAGATTGCAGGTTCACTCTTAAGTAAGAGCATTGTTTTTCCTGTTGATAACCAGTGCAGTGTCTGTTCGAGGTGTGTATATAAATAGTTCTTACTCATGGTTACCTCCTCATGTAAAGAAGTTAATACTTTAAGCCAAAAGTTAGGTACCGCATCTGGGTCTGGGATTTTCCAATTAGAGGCTTTTCTCAACTTTGTTTCAATCTCTCTGGCTGTTATTTCATCCCATTTTATATCCTGTACCTTTAAACTTCTTATTCTTTCTTTTACTTCTATCCATTTAGCATATTTGTTATGTTCCGCAGGAGCTTCAAAGATACTTCTCCAAAATGTATCTACTTTCTGTTTTTTTGGTGGTCTATCAGTTCCTGTTATCTTATTTCCCAATTCTCTATAAAACTTTTTTGGGTCATCAGTAAATTGCTTATTTTGTGCTTTTCCCTTATATTTATCTTTGTATCTTCTGAGTCTTTCTGCCTGTTTTGAAATTTTTAGTTTGTTATCTCCAATAGTGCATAATAGATCCTGGTCTGTTCTAAAACTGTGCATTGCTTTTATCACAATCTATCTTTCTAAATATCTGCTGCTGTATGGGACATTACATGTACCCTGTTAAGCTCCTCTCCATAATGGCTACATGAGCCTTGCAGTACCAGCACAACAGTGTTGTACAAATGGGTTGATAGGCATGGGATACCCATTGTGTTCTGGCAAGTGTGTGTATGTGTGCATGTCTGTTTTTCTGTAGGGTACAGCATTTCAAAGCCACATACTCCTATTACAATACCCATTGCCACACAGTAGTACAGACAGTGTTGTTAATGCCCATAGGTGAGGCATGACAATGCAATATCCTACTATGCATGTGGCATGTACATTAGATGCATATCTCTATAGTACCACTGTTGGGATATACAATAGGTTGTATCGCAGTTGAGGCCAAAATGTGATGGTGGGTATATCAGAGTGTCATCATGGGTTTCAGGGAGTACAATATCCACAGGGGGATGTGGGTGCTGTGTACACTGTCATTACACTAAGGTACACCCGGTATATGACCCATGTACCACGTTAGGGTTACCACTGTCACCATCATCCATACAGGTAATTGATACCACAATCCAGCCCAGTTATGCATGTGCTGTGTGCAGCCTACCTGTAACACATTGGACACATGAACAAGTTAGTTAGCAGTGATAGGGCCAGGTCTCCCAGATGTGTATCTGACTGTAATGTGTCTGTTAATGTGTATATGAAGGTATGTCACATTATGTATTGTTCATATACACCCATTACATCCCCATTACCATACTGTACATGTCTGGGTATGTTCTGCATGTAACATGTAATCTGAAACACACCTCACCCTAAACGCTGTGTGGTGTGTGCAATGAAAGACACACACTTCAGTATCACTACATACCTAGGTAGGGATCTAGTCCCAGTGCTGCCAAGTAGAAGTGTGAATGGGTCTACATAAGTTTGCAGATTATACACATCCCAGCGGGTCATCTATCCATGTGGCACAGGCAATAACTGCTATACAAACCTGTAGAATGTGTTCAACTGTACCCCAGATATGTCACAGCCATGGTGTCACCACAGTGCCATACCCCTTGTGGAATATGATTGCAGACCATCCTCGTGTTGACACATGTGCACCTACAACACAAATGGATATCATTATAGAGACCACAATCAACCAGTGTTACTAACAGCTATAATGCATCATTGCTGGATGGCTACACTACCTGACATATATGCATTACACTTTACTCCTTACAGCATGTTACACTGCATTTCTGTGGTACACTGTACTACAGTCACTGTGTGCATCAGAACCATATTAGCCTGTCCCTGCATCAATGGTATGGATGACAGGGATGTGGCACAGGTATCATCATATGCACAGAGTGTGTTATTGGTTTGCCAGAGGCTGAGAGTGGGCCATATATTTGACAATTTGACACCATGTGTGTGGGTGAGTGGTGTACTGAGGTGAACTGGGCATGGTGATGTGGTGTGTGTAGGTATGGGGTTGCCCTAGATGTGTTTGTGTAGTGTGTGGGTTTGCATGCACACAGTTCTGCCATGTGGCTGCCCTACACAGGTATTTATGGACAGCTGCAGACCATACCTGTCAGATTGTGCAGTTCACTGCCTCCGGCCATGGACATGTGGACTACACCTGCCTGGGGTTCCATGGCCACATCTAGGTACAGGCCTTAATGTGCTACTCTCACCTGATGATGACAGATGTCCGCTGGAATCAGGTCCCTTCTGGGACTGGCCAGGACCACAAGCTCGTGTCCTGGTGTGGTGTGGACAGCGGCCCCCCACAGTACCGGGACTGGTACTGTCACTACAGGAGCCCCTTGGTGTCCTAGCACATCCACTTTGACAGCTGTTGGCTTTGCTGGCCTACATCCACATGGCCGTCACCGCAATCCCACCACATGTTCAAACACGGACAGACCACAGTCGATGAGGGCCATCATCACACTAGACCATCTATCCATGAACTCAGCTAATGCACAGATGGCACCAACCAGTTCACAGGCATTGTCACTTGCAGATGTGAAAGCAGCCCTCTGCAGCCTCAGTTCCTGTCTGGTGTAACATTCAGTGTGTGCCTGCACTGCCATGTCAGCCTGAAACGTGCGCCTGCTGGTACCAGCTGTGTCGTGTCTGCCAGGGGCATGATGGCCAGCGGCCCTACCATGAGCACCATGGGATATCTGCCTATGTGGTGCCCTGCAGGACATCCAGCTATGCCTGCTGTGACCAAACACAGTAGGCATGGTTACCACACTTTCTTGTGCACTGCCACCAAATGCCAGCTGTCCCTCCGTTATGGCCACTGGTGATGGGGTATGTATAGGCACTGAAACTGTGTGTGGGGTTAGGATGTCTAAAAGGGGGGTGTCAAATGTTGGTGCTGTCTCGGCCCCTGACAACCCCACCTGTGCCTTAACAGTACTATCATCATCTTTTGGTGTCTGTATGGAAACCAACATTAGATTGCATGTAGGAGGGACCCTGACCCACCTCGCCACCTGTGGGGCAAAACAATAAATGCACTTTAAAACCTGTACAGCATTGCATAACGGCACACACACACACACACACACACACACACACACACACACACACACACACACACACACACACACACACACACACACACACACACACACACACACACACACACACACACACACAAACAATACCTACCTGTCCATGACTTTACAGACAGTCCCAAATATATTCCATGTGTTCCCCATCCTGCATCACAGTAACAAACACACATTGATACCACTCATCAACATATCAGTCCTCTAAATACCTAGACAAGTGATCACAACACAAGACCTGTTACTACATTATCTGCCTGACCTGTGGGTAGTGGTTTTAGATGCAGTGGTGGCTGGTGACTTCAAATCAAAGGGGTGCTGTAGGAGATAGCTGAATGGGAGGGGTCAATGGGAAGGGGTGCAGCCAATTAGAAAGGGGAGGAGCTATGCTCAAAACCACAAAAACTGTAACTTTAATTAAATACGCTGCCCTGGGTGCCAAACCATTATTATGAGAGTCCAATCAAGACAAAATGAAGTGTAGAAGAAAAAAAATATTTCAATGCATTGACTGCATGACAACTTACTTAATATCTAGATGGAAACAAAAAGGTTGTGAGGCATGAAAAAATAAATTACTTTTTAAATACATTACTGGAATGACAGTCATTATCAAGTATAAGAAAAACAAGTAGCGCTCATCTCAAACCACTTCTCCTTGCACTGCAGTTCTAATTATAATTTATATTTGGCTTTATTGAAGTACCAAGTAACATGCTGAAAGTAGCAATCTCTGTGATACTCCCACTTGTAAAAATGTTTGTTATCCAAAAAAGACCTGCTGCCTGACAACAACTATCTACTTTCATGGGGAAAACATGATCAAAGTAAAAAATGAAAAGCAAACAAGAAACAAGCTCAAGATGCATTGCTTAAAGGATTACTGCACAGGTTATCGACAACACACAATAGATTGGCATTCTGTTTAGTTTGCAGGTAAAGCCTGCAAAGATGACTGCAAGTCTCCAACAAATGTAACAAGCTTCTTAAAATAATGTAATCCTGTCCTTTATTACAAATACTGTCATATGCATTTCAACACCCAAGGCTTAGACACAGCATCCCAAATGGCCTGTCTAACACTAGACAAACAGAGCTTCCTGCCTCAATACTTTACTCAGTTGTTGTGCAAAGCCACCTCACTGCGAGGAATCTGAACAAGGCCAAATATACTGGGGGAACATATAAACAGTACTAAAAATTGCTCTTGAATAAACATTATCTAGTTATGTAAGTATTATGTGCGTGGCAACAACAGAAAGGCTTTCAATGTTGGCAATTCTTTAACAGTATGCTTATTAAAGCTTACCTGATGGTCATTAAAGCATTGCTAATTAAACACAGGCACTTTCTGAATAATAATAAGCATTAATCAACAGTATAAAAATATGACAGAAACCAGAACATTCTGCAAAATCAAGGACAGATTAAAAGCCACTGTAGTATTTGTGTTTACCTTGGATGGGGGGGGGGGGATATTCTGCACATTTACACTGCATAACTGCTCCTTGCCTTACTTGGGCACATCCAGACTCACTACATGGGGGAGTGGGGTGCAAAAAGTATGTCACAATTTGAAATGTCTCTGGCTGACTGTGATGGCCCTGACACATTTGTCATACCTGTCAACCTCAGAGCAAGAAATCTGGACAAAGCCATACATAGAAGTGGGACAAAGCCCAAAAATAAGGGCATTTTTTAAATATTGCTCTTATAAACTTAGAAAGATAATAGAATAGTAGGTCTTGTATTAATATGAATTTTATGAAGGATATGAAATCTGAAACTCAAATGCCTGTCATTATTTTCTAACTTCAGTCTTTAATGATTTACCACTAATTTTATGAAAAACTGACCAAAAATGTGATGCAAAAATATAAAATAGCCACACAATACAGCTGGGAACCTGTCAAAGAAGGGACACTTTTTTAATATTAGTACTGCTAACTTGAGCAACTGACAAAATAAAAGAATCTGCATGCATTACTGAAATAAAAGTAATATATAACTCTGATTATTACAGTTATTTATTAATTGTAAACCTTCCACGTTTTCTTCCAAAATTGCCATTTTGTGGAGGGATTATTAGGGGAAGAGCAACATTTTGAGCCAAAATCAGGGACAGTTGAGAAGTTTGGATATGCCTAATACTATAAATCACTTAATTTGCACATACCTCTCAACCTGTTAATGCAGGAAATCTGGACAAGGCCAAATATATTGGGGGAACATATAAACAGTTCTAAAAACTGCTCTTGCATAAACTGAGCCAGTTGATAGAATAACAGGTCTTGCTTTAGCATGCATTTTTCTGAAGGTTATAAAGTCTGAAACTCAGTGCCTGTCATTATTTAGTGACTTAATTCCTAAATGATTTGCCAGAAAACCACAATTTTTATGAGGAACAAACCAAAAATAAGAAGCAAAAATCTATTCATTCTGCAAAAATCTGGACAGTTGAGAGATATAGATCAGCTGGACTGTCTTTGAGTTTGCCGCCCTTCCCCCCTCAGAAAATCATGGTTGAATGGAGCCCCCCATCCCCACCCCACAGCCATTCCAATGAACCATTACTTGGCTATTTCACCCCATTTACCATAAACAATAATGTGCATACTACTTTACTTCTGCAATGATTTAGACATTTGAAAGTTTTATTTTTCATTTTACAGCACAAACACCAATGGATATCTGCTAAACAAAGCAATGCAGTCTCACAATGAAAACAGACTTAGCATTAAAACTTCTCTGCCCTTGAAACTCACATTCATTGAAACAGCACTGAAACCCACATTCAAAGAAAATACATTTTGCCAGTGGCAGATAAAGATTAACTTTGGGCTGTTTTCAAATCACAAGCCCCTTGCGCATGAAACATACACATGCTCTTTGATACACTTTTCTGATTGTATTAAATTATATTTCTTGCACAATACAGTACAGCTTTAGAGGGTGTTTTAAATTTATTGTTTTGAACATTTTTCCAGTAAACAATTAAACAAAATGCATGCACCGATAATGACAAAACTGTCCAATTCAGAACATTTCCATCATAAAAGTCTACTCAAACTTCTACAGTCCACCAGTATCAGTAAATATGCACAATCTCTGAAGAAGTAAAAGTCATCTAAATAATTCCACATTAAAGAGATCTGTAACTAATGAAGAGGTTGCTCCTAACAAACAACTTCATATTTCATTGTTTCATCTACAAATGAAGTGCCTGTTGCCCTTGAGGAATAAATAGCTTATGTTACACTAAAAAAATAATAAGCTAGTAATATTGCAATAGGGAATGGATGGCAAACTGATAACAGGTTCATAGTTACTAGCTATCTTCACCAAAAAGGACTACACCATTCACCCCTTTTGCAACACAGTGCAGTATCAACAATACATCTACCTACTGTGGGAGTAGAACCCACAGTCTTCCACATCAAAAGCAAGTATACTACCTGTTCTGCTATTAACAATGTAAACAGACACCATAAGCAGCATTAAACTTTTGCTCCCCTGCAACTCTCAGCTCCTTGTAAAATCTACTCAACACTCAGCTGTATCTCTGAACTTTGCAGCCAAAATTTAATGGGGGGGGGGCAAAAGCCCAAAAACCAGAGACACATTTTAAACATTGCTTGTATACTGATGGAAAGTTGCTAGAATAAAATGCTGTGTTACCACCATACATGTCACTGCCAAGACTTGAACCCAGGACCCTGTGCAAAACAGTCAAAATACCACTATGCCAGATCAGCTATTTTTGTGAAAAAGAGGAAGACTGAAACTTAAATGGCTATCATTTAGTGAATTCAGTTCTCACCATAGCGCTCAACATCTTAGCAAAAAACACCTGGACAAAGTCAGTAATGGGGGAATACAGCCCCCAAACATATTCAGTGAATTCAGTTTTTACCATAGCTCTCAACCTTAGCACAAAAAACCTGGACAAAGCCAATAATGGGGGAATACAGTCCTAAAAATAGGGACAAATTTCAAATATCCATCTTATAAACTTAGAAAATTGCTAGAATAAAAGGTTTTGTGTTACCATGTACTTTCTGAAGAATATGAAGTCTGAAATTCAAATGCTTGTCATTTTTATTTATTTAACATTCGTTAACCAGGAAAGTATGACTTGGAACAAAAGCCAATTTTCAGCGGAGGCCCAGGGAGAAACACTCCATACACATATCTTTGTAAGATGGGAGGACACCAGACCAAACTCACACAAACACAGGGAGGACATGCCGACTCCACACAGAAGGCACCCCAGAATCAAACCAGAGAACTTGTAGCTGTCAGGCAACAATGTTACCACTGCACCACTGCACTACTAACTGTGTGAAGACCCAAAAATACAGAAACTACACATTTTATGAGGAACAGAACAGAACAAATATGAGGCAAAAATCTAGAATTTTTTTTTAAAAATGGTAGTGGGTAGGGAATTCAGGCTCTTTCCACCTGGGGCCAAGATACAGGGTTCAAGCTTGTGGTGTTTTCTACCCACCACCATATAGCAACTGTGGCAGTTTATACACACACTCGAGTAATATGTGCTATAAAATCAAAAGTTTTGACACTCCTATAATGAATATACCTGCTTAACAATTCAACTGCTTTGTGTGTGGTAAAGAGAATACAGCCATAGCTGCAAATATTCTCTCTTTCCAATGAATTTTAACACCTTCCATTGCTTTCTACAAAATCATTGTAGTGATGCAGGCACACACACACACATACACATCTGCGTGTGCTTGTGTTTGTCTTGTAAGTTTTTTTTTTGTTATGTAACTTAGTGTAATAGCAATGAATGCTGCACATGCTTACTTTATAGGTTACAAAAGTCATAAGAAATACGGATTTGGTTATACCATGTCAGCAATAAATATCTATATCCTGAAGATAAAACTGTAACTCTTGCAGTTAATTGTATTTGTCTATCTGTCCCTAAAACTAAAAGCATTACTATTGTTATTATCATCACCATCATCATCATGTTAGTTTATAAGATGGAAGGACAGAGGGAATGAATGAAGAAGGGAAGGAGGAATAAATGATGAGCAAACTACGTGATAATGGGAGTCGATACTGCAAAAACCGAGAGAGAGAGAGAGAGCGCGAGAAAAAGAATGGAGCAACAAGAACTATGTGATGATGGGAGTCGAGACTGCAAAAGCAGAGAGAGAGAGAGAGAGAAAAAGAATGGAGCAACAAGAGCGACAGAGGTGAAATAACTTAATTTTCATCCTGGACTGGCACGTGTGTGTGTGTGTGTGTGTGTGTGTGTGTGTGTGTGTGTGTGTGTGTGTGTGTGTGTATGCGTGCATGGTGGAGGTAACTTTGCCGGTTAGTGGCACGCTAGTGGCCCAGAACAGGACAGAACAAAACTAGCAGATTTTCTGCTGTAGCCACCGCTACCAATTGAAGAACGTTTGTAATTCACTGCAGTGCCATGGCTCCAGGATGAGTTACAGCAAACTGTGGATTTTATTAAAAATCCACAAACACTGTAAATACCCGCCAGGCTCAGTCACTGATTTCTAATTATGCTCCTGTAATATGCAGCAGATTATAGCAAGGACACTCGCAAAGCCCTCATCACATCAAAGCACTTCCAGCCATCAGCAGGACTCTGCTCCAGGCACATTGTGACCAGCTCGAACTAAATTATTATTTTTTTAATTGTATCTACTTTATCTTTGCCATGCCTCTGTGTGTGACCCCTTTCTACAGTTAACATCTCTAACCCTATCCTTATGCTCTTTTTGTCACTCTCCTTACTTATTCTCAAGTCCCCATGACTCACTTTGGCTCTATGTCTGTATCATGCAGTCTTCATCCCTCCTCACCTCATTTCTCTGTATTAGCTGCTCTATCTGCTCTTCCTAAAATTTCGAGGTTAGTTGCACACTCACAGTTTCACTCACTGTCATGGCTCTGCAGGCACACAGACCCACATTGTTTACCTTCACACACCTATTTGGTAGTGGAGGTTTTTCTTCTTCTTTTTATTTCCTCAACAAGGAAATTACTTAATTCCGTTCATAGGGCTCCACATCACTGCCAACTTCATTTCATTTTTATACCCATCTTTCAAACGACCACAGCAAATTCTGATGATGAAAAAACTTGGCAGGCCAGAAACTTATGCAATTGTGGATGTACATGAGAGTTAACAAAGCACACATAATGTACTAATTTGCCTGTACCTTAGAGAGATTGAAAGGAGGAGATGGAAACTAACACCAGGAATGATTCAGTTTCACTGTGCCAAAACTATTTTTCACTTCTCATCAATTAATTTCCAATACTAAACCTTCAAACCCAGTGCAACAGTGGTTTTGGCACTGTCTTTCGCATCCATTCTAGCCATTGAGTACTGTTTATCATCATCATCATCCTGGCTTGCAAACGCTTAAAGCTTTTTTTTACAAGCAGCTTTAAGTAATACAGAGCAAGAATAAGCTGAGAGTCATACAAGGTTTACATACAGTTGATATTCAGACAGTATTATAAGGAAATGATGTGCTGCTTCCTACAGAAAAAGTGTGAAGCAAACAATCTAGCAGTAGATAATTATAGACAGGATTTGCACACACACAAACACACTGTCAGCACCACTGTTGTGAAGACTACACTCTGATAAATATGTGAAAGTTGTAAGCAGGACCATTTCTGATAGAGGAAACATAAATCACATTATTAACTTACACCTTTAAACCAGCATCATGAGCATTATTGTGCTGTCCTATGGGTCAACACACATAATTTAAACAACTGAACTGTTCAAATGGAAACCTAAAATGGCAAATGATTTTACTTCTCTCAACGTTTACTCAACTAGAAGTGTCTGCTCCTTGCCTGCCAGGCTTAAATTGTATATAGCCTGAAAATACCACATTAAGCAGCAGTGTAGACTTCCTGTGATTTAAAACACTTTTGTGACCCCCCCCCCATGGTAACATCGATAAACTGGGCATCTTTAAGTCTTGGATTGAGTTCACAGTTTACTTATGATGCACCGGTTGAAGCTGATGCAGTGACAAAACGAAGACAACCCTTTGTGGCAGAGCAGTGTAGTATCGATCCTGGGACGCACAATCCCAGAGGAATGTACTTGGTTCAACATTCTATGTGCTAGTGAAGCAGGGCAAGGTAACAACTAAAATCAATTCAGAATTCCAGCAGGGAACTTTAATGTACCTACAATTAAATTAGTGACTGAAACTTTACCTTGAAGAATCGGTGACGCTATATCATAATGCCATCAGTGGTTAGTTCCGGGTAGCAAATCAAGATCAGTTTTAAGATGTGGCTTTTTGCCTGCATTCTAAAAAGCCCAAGCTGATGCCCATTAGACACCAGGCTTAGCCCAGAAATCTTTAACAGTACAAGCACATACCTGCTGAGAATTTTGAGAAAAGGTAAATAAGATAGTAGGTACGAGAAGGCAGGATGATTTTCTTTCAATAGTACCATATATAATGTATGTGAGAGATACCCTCAACTGGCCAGGTTTTCACAGAATGTCCAGATTTTTGCCTCATATTTTTGGTCTGTTCTCATAAAATTTGTGATTTTCTAGCAAATCACTAGGATGATCTGAGGATTGAAATCACTAAATAATAAATAACATTCAGCCTTCATAAAATCCATACTAACACAAAACCTATTATTCTAATAACTTTCTAGTTTCTAAAAGCAATATTTAAAATCTGTCCCTATTTTAGGCCTGTGTTCCCCAATTATGTCAGACTTTGTCCAGATTTCTTGCACAAAGAGATTGAGAGATATGAAAATGACCTTTCTTTATATATATATATATATATATATATATATATATATATATAGTGTGTGTGTGTGTGTGTGTGTGTGTATGTGTATGCGTAGATATATATATATATATATATATATATATTCTTCTTTTGGCTGCTCCCGTTAGGGGTCGCCACAGCAGATCAACTGTTTCCATTTCTTCCTGTCCTCTGCATCTTGCTCTGTCACACCAACCACCTGCATGTCCTCTCTCACCACATCCATAAACCTTATCTTAGGCCTTCCTCTTTTCCTGTTACCTGGCAGCTTCATCCTTAGCATTTTTTCCCAATATACTCTGCATCCCACCTCAGCACATGTCCAAACCAATGTAATCAAGCCTCTCTGGCTTTGCTTCTAAACCTTCCAACCTGGGCTGACCCACTAATATACTTATTCCTAATCCTGTCCATCCTCGTCACACCCAGTGCAAATCTTAACATCTTCAACTCTGCCACGTCAAGCTCTGACTCCTGCTTTTTTGTCAATGCCACTGTCTCCAACCCATATAACATAGCTGGTCTCACTACCCTCTTCTAGAACTTCCCTTTCAGTCTTACTGGTACTCGTCTATCACAAATCACTCCTGACACTCTTCTCCACCCACTCCATCCTGCCTGTACTCTCTTCTTCACCTCTCTTCCACACTCCCCATTACTCTGAACTGTTAATCCCAAATATTTAAACTCATCCACCTTTGCCACCTCTACTCCCTGCATCCTCACCATTCCTCTATCCTCCCTCTCATTCACACACATATATTCTGTCTAAGTCCTACTGACCTTCATTCCTCTTCTCTCTACAGCATATCTGCACCTCTCCAGGGTCTCCTCCACCTATTCCCTACTCTCACTACAGATCACAATGTCATCTGCAAACATCATAGTCCACAGGGACTCCTGTCTGATCTCATCTGTCAACCTGTCCATCACCATTGCAAATAAGAAAGGGCTCAGAGCTGATCCTTGATGTAATCCCACCTCCACCTTAAACGCATCCATTACTCCCACCTCAGACATCACCGCTGTCACACTACCCTTGTACATGTCCTGCACCACTCTTACATACTTCTCTGACACTCCTGACTTCCTCATACAGTATCACAACTCCTCTCTAGGCACCCTGTCATATGCTTTCTCTAAGTCCACAAAGACACAATGCAACTCCTTCTGATCTTCTCTGTACTTCTCCATCAACACTCTCAGAGCAAACATCACATCTGTAGTGCTCTTTCCTTGCATGAAACCATACTGCTGATCACTAATCATCACCTCCCTTCTTAACCTAGATTCCACTTCTCTTTTCCATAACTTCATGCTTTGACTGATCAATTTAATCCCTCTGTAGTTACTGCAGCTCTGCACATCAGCCTTATTATTAAAAATTGGTACCAAAACACATTTCTCCATTCCTCTGGCATCCTCTCACTTTCCAAGATTTCATTAAACAATCTAGTTAAAAACTCCACTGCCATTTTGCCTAAACACCTCCATGTTTCCACAGGTATGTCATCTGGACCAACAGCCTTTCCATTCTTCATCCTCTTCATAGCTATCCTTACTTCCTCCTTGCTAATCCACTGCACTTCATGATTCACTATCCGCACGTCATCCAAGCTTCTCTCCCTCTCATTCTCTTCATTCATCAGCCCCTCAGAGTACTCTTTCCATCTGCTCAACACACACACACACACATATGTATATATATATATATATATATATATATATATATATATATATATATATATATATATATAGGCAGATTGATTGAGAGACCCTAAACACACTGATACCTCCGCCCCTCAAAGTCTCGTTTATAATGCATATCATTCAGTTAAAAGAAGACGTACTATGGAAATCCAGACCATGTCTGTGAGTGGACTTTCAGAACAAAAGAGGCAGGGCAGTTGACAGAACATTGGCCTTCTTCAGGGCTGTACATCTTGGACAACTAGTGCAGCCAGTTCTACAGAGGGTCACCACTTAAATATATATTATGCCATGTATATACCCCCAACACAAACACACACACACACACACACACACACACACACACACACACACACACACACACACACACACACACACACACACACACACACACACACATACATACACACACACACACCACATTCCCTTACCTTAACATTCGTAAACTAAACCAGGCAGCCAGCAGTACACTACAAAGTCCGTAAAACAGGTAGTTCATACAACAAGAGCAAGTCCGGGTCCATCTAAATACCTGCGACAAGAGCACGTCCTTCCTGCAGAAGCAGAGCAAGCTGAGTGCTACCCAGCCTGTGGACATTGCAGTCTGACCCCCCTTCCAATCTATGCAGTTGTAACAGCATAGACTTCTGGGATTGCACTGCTGAATGCTCTCTTCCTAATCCATACTGCTGGTGAGACAGTCTGGATTCTGTGCGCATGCTCCAGACTGGTTCAGCAGCAGTCTGGAAATGCTGCGAGTGCACATGCGCGATGTTACATGACTCGCGTTTTGTTTTGTTATTAGTTTTTATTTTCTTTTATTAGTTTTTATTTTATTTTCATTTTACAGCTGGGGGGCTGTAGTCCTGCAGTCCAATAGCACGAGCCACAAGTGATGGTGGGTAGGGAATTCAGGCTCTTGCTACCTGCACCCAAGGTTCAGGGTTTGAGCCTGAGTTATGCTCTAGCCACCAGTTACAGTTAACTGGGGCATTTTACACACACACACACACACACACACACACACACTCACCAAAAGCCTAAGAGCAGAGTCCATCATTCAAAGCAGCAAAAGTCCTGTTCCTAACTGCAAGCAGCAATTCCCATTCAAAAGCAGCAGCTCCTGTTTCTGATCATCCTGGGGAATGCAAAAGTCCTGTTCCTAACTGCAAAAGCTAGAAAGAATCCATTGCAGCGGCTCCTGTTTCTGATCGTATGCATGCGTGAGCTGAATCTGGTTCCATCCTGAGAATGCACAGACTATAGACCTTGCAGTTTGATCCCCTTCCAGTCTATGCAGTTGCAACTGCGCAGACTTCTGGGGTATCTGTAGACTGATACCTTCTTTTCTAATCCAGACTGGTTAAACAGCAGTCTGGATTTGAGTTCTGAGCAAGCATGACCGGATTTCCGGGACTCGTTAATTGTTTTTATTTTGGTTTTTCCTGTTTTTGTACAGCTGGGGGGGCTGCAGACCTGCAGTCCAATAGCACGAGCCACCACTGTTTAGATGGCCTCACTGCTGTCATTCGGTGTTCACCCTGTGTATGACCGGACATCATGAGCATGTGTGGGCTACTATGTGTGTGACATACCCTTCCAATACCCTTCCAATACCCCATCATGGTCACCACTATGATGCCATGCATTTAACAGCAACAATACATTCACATGTACAGCATGCATTCTGGGTAGGTGTGTTAGATGTGTGCATGGAATATACCATAGCCATTACATGCCAAGTGTATTGGCAAGCATCTACATAAACCATACTCACCAGCTACAGGCTACTGCCTTGGTGGTATACTGGAGGGACCTACATAAGAGGGTGAGAGATGCAAAGTCAGTTGCCACATCTGTGGCATTGCTACCAGGTGGGTGCAGCATTACAATACATCAACAGTATATGCACACAGTACTACCACATATGCACATCTGTTTATCACTACTATACAGCAACAAACTATATCTATGACATGTCAGATATGCATGATCTACCTATACAGATGTAGATATATATGCAACAGTGGTCTACTGATGTGCCCTGTGGCCTAACCTGCATGCTTCTCGGCCGATGTGTGGGTAACACCCACCTCCAAAAAGGTGTCCAGCGGTTGGTGGCTATGCGGATGGGCAGGTGCCATGAGGCTGGCTAGGAACTCCTCCACATGTGTCAGAGGGGGTGGATGGCATGCCCCCCCCATGGTGAGGTGATTCCCCCTGGACTGCAGCAGCACACTGACAAGACATTGCAAAGCAGGTCAGAACAATGATGCTGGACCTGCTCATAACTGTGGTTGTGCAGTCCAACATCATTGACCCTGTTGACTAGGTTGTTCCACAGGGAGGTCTGCTCTTGCTGATCATGGCGGCCCAGCCAAACAAGACAGCATAGTGCTGTATGAGGTGGTTCACCAGAATGTCATTTTCAGCTACTGAGTGCACCAAAAGCCTTCCATGGGACATCGTGCCTGAAAGACATAAAGATGGCCACAGGTGTCAGCTAGTCATGCAGCAAGGTTACCATATTTCTTAATACACATCACTGTTACCCCCCCACCATATCAGTGACAACAAACTGTACACACAACTCAATAGGTATAGCTAAAGCATACCTACCAGTGGGGCAGATATTGTACTGTACCACACTTTGTGCAATGTGTTTGTAGCCATGTTCCCTGAGTGGACACTGTCATTGCTGGCCTGTTACAGATTATTCAGCCACATGCCATTGTTAGGGCCACACTAGTTTCATATATGCCTGTGGTATGCTTGCTATGTGGTTGCTGCACATCTGACATTCTGTGTTATTGGGGTTATCTATGCATGCTGTTGGACATGTTCTGGGATTGTGTAGACTGTTTCTACCAACAAATGTTCTATAACAGTGACACAGTAGCATATATGTGTACTATTGCGCAGCAGAACCACCTCTCCAAACCCATCTGCCCATGTTACCTGGCCACATCACATGTGTGTCTCACCCTGAGGCCTCCTTATGTACTGGTCCAGCAATCCCGTCAGGTGGAACCAACCCAGGGGATGTTGTTCCTCCCCCGAGGGGCACACACAGACATGTTCCTGTTCCCTGAGGTCAGGTCCAGAGTCTCTTCCATAACAGGCTCCACAGACACATGTGGGATGTGCTACATCACCTTGAGGCACCCAGTACACATTCACAGGGCCCACATGCTCCTCCTGCTCAGCCTTAAGGGCAGGCACCTTTGGGACGTGGACTGCTTTTGTGAGTAGTGGGTGGGAGGCTTGTTCCCATTGTGTCCATATTGGGGCCCATAGGGTGTCCACATCACAGACCACACACACCATCCAGCGTGTTTACCCACCACATGTGTCACATACCACCCCTGTAGACTGTCCTTTATATCTACCAACCTTGACCACCTCTACAACTATACCTGTCATACTTCCCCATATTCCCATTCCATACTTCACAGACAAGGGCAATTTGGTCCCACCAAGGGGTTCACATGTGACATACCCGTCCATGTTGCACACACTGACAGCTGTAGATATCTGTGTTTCTATTGCCCCACTATAGCACTGGTGGTACTATGGGAC
>NC_056735.1:1282286227-1282293727 GCF_019279795.1 Protopterus annectens
CATTGTGGGGGGAAGTGTAATTTAACACTTCAGGAAATGTTAACAGTTTCCTCTGTGTGCTCTCCTATTTATAGCCCCATGGCAGTAGTAAAACCTTACAGTATCACTTCACTTTGAAATTTAGAGAAGTGCTTATATGAGCTACTGTTTTTTTCTCACTTTGGAGGCAGACACAAATGTAATTTTTTTAAAAATATTTTCTGCAACACAGTTGTTTGGTTGTACACCTAATGGAAAAAGATGTAATGGATTTTACTGCGCATTGATGTGCTTTTTACTTAATGCCCCCTTCAGTTTATTGCTGTGATGGGTCTTACTGTTTGTTATATGAGAAAAGGGCACCACAGTTATGTCCTTAGATGTGCAGTACAAGATATGTTACTGTTGGTGGAGGAGGACTAATCAGAATGTGACAGAAAAAAAAGTGCACTGTTAATTAGAAGCACTCAACTAAGTCAGCTTTCAATAGCAGGTATGTGGAAAAGACAGACACATTGCTAAAGAATTATCCCTGGTCCTGATGTACAAACAATGCTTCAGAGAGGTCATCTGTAAAACTGTTCAGGTTGGATACCACCCAGAAAGAATTTTAATCAGCTTATTCAAGAATACATGAGGTGAATTTAGTTCACAACTGTAAAATATGAACTATCCTAAAGCTGTTTTAACATAAATAGGCATCGTATTTTTTTTCCTTTCTGCTTGTTTATGCAACTTACCACAGTGCGTTACAAATCATATGCATATTAAAGTCTCACTGTGCCATCACTACAAAGTGCCTGAGATTGGATGAAATGCATTCCTCCTGTCTAACAAACACCACACCCCAAAGTTATCAGGGATTGCAATAGACTTATAAAAGGCTGTTTTATAATCCTTGATATAGAGCACCAATTTATAATCCTGACTCTCATCTTATTTAAAAAGAAAAAAACAAACATAAATGATGGACACCTGCAAGCTGTTGAAATGTGATATAAAAAATGTGAAGTAAGAACTTGACAAAAACAAACAAAAGTAGTGCACCCTGCCAGTCCTGCTGCTCTTCATGTAGGGACTGTTCCACCCACAGTCCTACTACTTGAATAAGCCCACTCTAAACTTGCACAACTTTGTACCAAGTGAATTACAAAGTTTATAGCAATATGTAATTATAAGTGTGAACCAAAAACTATGCATCCTTGGAAGGGGGTGGGTAGTCTTTTACCTCTATGTTAATGTTCTTTAGGATTAGTTATTTGTACTGCTCAAGTGTTAACTTCTTGGCATTCTTTGTATGACTAACTCCCCTGTTACTCAACTGATTCTATAAAGGTTGTCTTAGTTGTTGTGGGTGGCTGTGCCCCACAAATCATTCTAATATAAATATCCTTCAGGGTTGCACCATTTGTGGGGAAGGGAACCAAGTTACAAGAGCCTACTATGTTGCCTGTGCACTTTGTTGCTAAAAGTAACCACTGCTGTTACTGTTTCTGTTTTATAGTTGTGTTTTTTTTTTCAGGTATTGATTGCCATGTTTTTTTTCAGAGATGCAAAGGAACTCCTCATGTAGGACAGTGTGGATAAAATGAGAATATTGTCTGGTCAGGTGACGCAACAGATAGTCGGCATAGGCTAAACGGACTTTGGTCAAGTAGCTAACACTACCATATTATTATATAGCCAACATATTTGGGAGCTGAGAATGTCTGCATTACTGTACTTAGATAATGGGCTATATGTTACACTGTTTTGTATTTTTTTAATAGCGTATGCATTATCCTCTTTTGGTTCATTGTTGCAGTATCACTAACAGTTGTGGTATCCTGCTAAGGCCAGCTGCACACATCCAGCCAGCATACCTTCCTGTCATGCCATATGTCCAGTGTATGACTTCAGGAAGAAAGTTCTAGAGGGGATACAGGCACAAAATACATCTGAATTTTGTTGCCACCAACCCAAACACAGAACCCATTTCAACTTTGGTCTGTCACACATGTGATCCATGTTGTTGTTGTTTTTTTTGTGAGAAGAATATTTTGTTTGTGTCATTGAAGAGGGGAACATGTGACTGCAGGAGGCACATTCTATGCAGGATCAAGCACTAAGTGTTTATTTTTTACTATAGCTACCCATAATTATAAGGACGGTTCTATTTATCACTCATTTGTCTTTAATGCCTTGCACAGTAGGTTGTCATCTTTAAGAATTATTTAGAAAATCAGAGAGTTAAGCAGCTGACACAGGGTATGATGGCTTTAGACATCCCTCCCTTGACAACAATTAATTTTAAAAAGTCCAGCCCTGAAACTTTTGCTGCTGTATGGCCATCTCATATGTCTTTGCTGTGTTTCTTAAGTTTTTGGACCACCCTGGTTCCTTTGTTGTTCCCTCTTCCTCAACCCTGTTGGAGGCTGATATGGAACAACCTTTTCAGATATGCTTTCAGATGGACAAGACATCCACTTTGAATGCTAAGACCTCAGCTTGTCATACCCTTTATACTTCAATAGATCTCCTTTAAATATCTAGATGAAACACTGTACAGGTTGAAGTACTTTAATATTTCATGATAACTTTCACATCCAAGGATGCCCCTGGTATATTTTTACGCTACTCTTTCCAATTATGCATGCTAGTTTTCTTAAAAGGATTCCATATCATTATCCAATACTTTAGTTTAGGTCTTCATCATTTACTGTTTCCTAGACTCTAAATATTTTATACAGTTTATTGTGTTATAACTATCATTAACCATTTGGTGGATATGATCAAGAAAATAATCAAAGCTGGTTCTACCCATACACCTAGATCCTTCAATGAATCCATACTGAAAATAAATTTATTCTGTTCTAAATGTTCACCATTCAATCTATGTTTCAAACAGCTCATGTATTTAGTTGTTGTATTTATAAGCATATTATTCTCCTGTGCCCAACTAGTCAATTTAGACATGCCCTATCATAAATAAATTGTTATACAAATACAAAAGTTTGGATATTGAAAATAGTTATTTAAATGAATGTATAATTGAAGGAATAGTCCCTAAGGGACTAAGGGTATTTAAATATCCTAACAATGTGATTGAGGGAAGTATATTTCACAATGACCTTTTAGAAGTTTTTAACAGATGTGGGCTAGATATATTAAGATGTATGATTGAAGAAAATGTTAGGATTAAAGCTGAACTGTTCAAAGAGATTGATATTTTAAATGAATTCTTTAAAAATGACTTGATTTTTACAATTCCTGAAGAAATAATGAAATATGACAATATTTTTATTGACACAAGTAATGATTGTGATAACTTAGTTAAGAGAAAAATAAAAAAGCTAGAAAGGGAAGTTAATGAGTATAAAAATAAGGTAAGTTACCCAAACCCAAAGAAGAAGTGAAGGACATGGAGTAACAACAATATGGAAGGAACAACAGATGATGATAACCAGGACAATGCTGTAGTTAGTGAGGAGGTTATGGACTTAGATGTCTCCGAATACCCCCCTTGCGTAGGTCTGAGAGACTAAGGAATAGGGAGGGTTATGAGCAACAATATAGGTACACAAATTTTCAGGGAGGGGGGTACTAGGAAAACTCAGTACCAACCTCCCTGACTTGGAAAACAATTCCATTCAGCAATATAGATATACTTTAGAAGATTTTAGCATATACAATTTTAGTCATATTAGCTTAACCAAAGGACATTTTAGTCTCTTATCAAAGGGAACCAAGTTTATTCCTAGTAGAAAGGGAGATTTAACCAAAACAATTATGGATGTTAAAACCTTTACTAGGAAAATTAACTTCCAAGTTATATTTGATCAGAATAAAAACTATGAACCAGGAGATCTGGTAAAAAGAAGTACATACAATCCCCCATTGCACCCCCAGTTTAAAAATCTAGAGAATATACTTGTGAATGAAATAAGAAAGAAGTATGGGAAAGTACACTATATAAGGAACTTAAGCCAGGCTGAAAGCAGCGTCCTTGATGAATTAAGAGGGAATTCAGGTTTAAGAATTATGAAACCGGACAAAGGTGGGGGAATAGTATTGATGAACAGGTTTGACTATGAGGGGGAAATAAATGAACTCTTAAGAGACCCTAATAAATACTCCACACTTTCAAAAAAATGAAATAAATATTAGTTACAGAAGGATAGATATGGCCTTAGAAAGTTTATTTTTAGATGGATTGTTAGATAGGAAGACGTGAATATTTAAAAGTGGACAAACCTGAAATTCCTACTATTTTTGGGATCCCCAAAATACATAAGAACGGAATGGATCCCCCTTTGAGGCCAATAGTTTCGGCTGAGCATTCCAAAACTTTACCCCTAGCCAAATTCATGGATGTTAAGCTTAAGAAACTGTGGCTTAAGAGAACCAACATTTTGAGAGATTCTTGGGATCCTCTAAGGACATTGAATCATGATCTATACAATGAGAATTTATGTTTCCTAACAATTGACGTTGTAGATTTGTTCTCAAGCATCCCCCACAGTGATGGACTAAGATATTTGAAAGAACTAATTTTTGAGGATGAGACTTTAACCCATGATGACTGTACTGTGGTGATGGAGCTTATAGATTTGGTCTAAAGTTCAACTTCATTTACTTCAAAGGTGAAATTTTTTCACCAGAAGAAAGGAGTAGCGATGGGTGCCACTTGTGCACCCACCTATGCCAATTTGGTCTTAGCCAAATGGGAAGAGAAGATGGTATCCGAATCAATATACAGTAACAACTTGTCACTTTATAGAAGATTCCTGGATGACATATGTATCCTATGGGAAGGGTCAAAAGAAGAAATAGAAACATTTATTGAATATATTAACAACAGTACTAATTTTCTTGAATTTACCTACAGAATAAATTATGAGAAGTTGGAGTACTTGGATATAGAAATATACAAGGAAAATTCTCATTTTTAATTCCAGGATGTATAGAAAGAGTACCTATTGTAACTCTTATTTGCACTTTGAAAGCGCTCACCCTTTGTACTCCAAGGAAAATATAGTTAAAGGACAATATATTAGTGTCTGCAGGATGACGTCCAGAGACAAAGACTTTGAAATGGAAAACATGTTACTAAGGAAAATGTTTAGGACAAGGAAATACCCAGATGATATGATAAACAAAATTGAGACAGAAATGACAGAAAGGAGACCAAATGACTTTAAGCCAATATTAGGATTACCAGTGTTTGATACGGTAGGCCCAGTAAAAAAGGCAATTGACAATTTTGGCAGTGCACTCATCTTGGAGTACAATGCATGTGCAAAAATGATAAGACAAACTATAGATAAGGAATGGAATACATTTTTAGCATTTACTGACTTAGAGAAACTAAAGAATGAAAAGCTAAGAGTAGTTTATAAGAATTCAAGTAATTTAAAACTTTTATTGGAAAATGGTACAAACCAAGAAGTTCAGAGATGGAGAAAAAGGAAGGGAACGTTCAAATGTGGACATTGTCAACAGTGTGCATACATTAGCAATGCAGAAAGTGTGTATTTGGAAAGCAGGGGAATCATCCTGGAAGGCAAGGTTTTTAATAATTGTGACTCCTTTGGACTTGTATATTTAGCGAAATGTCAAACCTGTGAAGCATTCTATATAGGGAAGACAGAGCGAGAGCTCAGGAGAAGGGTATATGAACATATGCATGACCTAGAAACAAAAAAAATGACTAATGCAGTGTACAAACACAAACAAAACTGTAAAAATGCATACTATACATTTTTTATGATAGAAAGGGTGGAAAAGAGTGGCAGAGGGGGTTTATGGGAGGAATGGTTGGAGTACAGAGAATTATGGTGGCAAATAACTTTGGAGGCCAATAAGCCACCGGTTCTCAATGAACATATCTCCACAGCCCCATTATTAAAATTGAGAGCGGCAAAACTGTGATATGAATTTGCACTTTATGTTGAAATTTATCATGTTTTTACCCATGTTTTCCAGTAGTTACAGTTGGTCTTTAAGCTGTTTTGTATTTGTATTTTTATTAAAAAGTTGGGTTTGTAATATGTTATAAACTCAAATGTTACACTCATTTATCAAAGATATTGAATTTATTTTTCCCTTATATTTTCCTGTTTTTAACATTCTTTTAACTGAGTGATGCTATACAATTTGCCTTTGGCTTACAATGCAGTTATTATAATACCTGTAATTTTGTGATCAAGTTCACTTAAAACAAATATTCAAGTTGGTAATTTTAACCATTGAGTCCTATTAAATGTGTTTCTAATAGTATTTTAACTTTATAATTTATTCTTTGTAGTCAAGTGTTTTAAGGATTTTTATTTAAAACATATTTTTATTCATACATATTTATTCATTAAACATTGTAATATTAAATGTGTTTTAATTGTGGCAACACAGAGAGATACAACAAGAAAAGTTTTTGGTTTTAAACTAAATTAACCTTTTAATTAATTCATTAACCTAATCAATGTAATTAAGTGAATGGTATAAAAGCACTAGTAGTTTGAACAGCCCACATCTGAGGAAGTGATTTTTAAAATGAAAACATATGATGGAGCATTAATGTGCTGTGTTTCTGTGGAATAAAGTAAATTGAAGTATGTTGAGGAGTCTGTGGGTTTTCACAATTTTCTAAACTTGCCCTGCTCAGGGCTTTATTGTTTTGCCTGAAAAGCTGCTTTGTTTTGTGGATTACAATAATCTTTTCTGTCCAACTGCTTAATTATATTTACCATGTCCTATTTATAAGCCATGGAATTAAATGTCTTATCAAAGTTATAGTAATGCTTAGTTGTTCTAAATTATTCATTTTTATATTGTGAACAACCCAATCAAAGGATGAAGATGGGTCTACATAAATTATATTTGAAGACACTTTCTCATTTGTAGCTGTGATTATGTATTCTATTATTATAAACCATGTTACAAGTAGTAATAGACCTATTTTAAACATATGCATGCTGATAAATAGGTTCAGGATCCAGCATTTCCCACTCAGATAATTTATCCAAAATAATTTTATTTATTTTTCAAATATAAGAACATAGACTTTGGGTATATATGACTCTGGGTTTATCCTAGTTCACTTTCCCTTCAAAACAGATTTAAAAATTACATGTCTTCAGTACGGAGTAATATCTCCCTACTTAAATAACCTAGTATATAACAGATGTAACACTACTGTAAGTTCATGCAGAAGTGTTGCATTATTTTCACTAATTCTGTTTCCTCCTAATTCTGAATGTACCAGTCTGTTAATAGCACAAACTATCCCTCCCCTACTATGAAGCCAAACTGTTCTCAATAAGATGTTATCAATAAAGCTACAATATGCTTTTTGAGAATAAAATTTAGAATCCACACACAATTTACTGATTTGTAAGTCTTTGCTCTTACTATATCTTGTATATTAATATCTATAAACTAGTTTCCTATTATACTCAATATCTTTGTAGCAATTTCCTTCAAATATTTCCAGTTTATTTAGTTCAGTTTTTAATCTGCAGTTTGACCACATTTCTGTTTGTGCTA
>NC_056735.1:1282296227-1282335939 GCF_019279795.1 Protopterus annectens
GGTCTTTAAGCTGTTTTGTATTTGTATTTTTATTAAAAAGTTGGGTTTGTAATATGTTATAAACTCAAGTGTTACACTCATTTATCAAAGATATTGAATTTATTTTTCCCTTATATTTTCCTGTTTTTAACATTCTTTTAACTGAGTGATGCTATACAATTTGCCTTTGGCTTACAATGCAGTTATTATAATACCTGTAATTTTGTGATCAAGTTCACTTAAAGCAAATATTCAAGTTGGTAATTTTAACCATTGAGTCCTATTAAATGTGTTTCTAATAGTATTTTAACTTTATAATTTATTCTTTGTAGTCAAGTGTTTTAAGGATTTTTATTTAAAACATATTTTTATTCATACATATTTATTCATTAAACATTGTAATATTAAATGTGTTTTAATTGTGGCAACACAGAGAGATACAACAAGAAAAGTTTTTGGTTTTAAACTAAATTAACCTTTTAATTAATTCATTAACCTAATCAATGTAATTAAGTGAATGGTATAAAAGCACTAGTAGTTTGAACAGCCCACATCTGAGGAAGTGATTTTTAAAATGAAAACATATGATGGAGCATTAATGTGCTGTGTTTCTGTGGAATAAAGTAAATTGAAGTATGTTGAGGAGTCTGTGGTTTTTTTCACAATTTTCTAAACTTGCCCTGCTCAGGGCTTTATTGTTTTGCCTGAAAAGCTGCTTTGTTTTGTGGATTACAATAATCTTTTCTGTCCAACTGCTTAATTATATTTACCATGTCCTATTTATAAGCCATGGAATTAAATGTCTTATCAAAGTTATAGTAATGCTTAGTTGTTCTAAATTATTCATTTTTATATTGTGAACAACCCAATCAAAGGATGAAGATGGGTCTACATAAATTATATTTGAAGACACTTTCTCATTTGTAGCTGTGATTATGTATTCTATTATTATAAACCATGTTACAAGTAGTAATAGACCTATTTTAAACATATGCATGCTGATAAATAGGTTCAGGATCCAGCATTTCCCACTCAGATAATTTATCCAAAATAATTTTATTTATTTTTCAAATATAAGAACATAGACTTTGGGTATATATGACTCTGGGTTTATCCTAGTTCACTTTCCCTTCAAAACAGATTTAAAAATTACATGTCTTCAGTACGGAGTAATATCTCCCTACTTAAATAACCTAGTATATAACAGATGTAACACTACTGTAAGTTCATGCAGAAGTGTTGCATTATTTTCACTAATTCTGTTTCCTCCTAATTCTGAATGTACCAGTCTGTTAATAGCACAAACTATCCCCCCCTACTATGAAGCCAAACTGTTCTCAATAAGATGTTATCAATAAAGCTACAATATGCTTTTTGAGAATAAAATTTAGAATCCACACACAATTTACTGATTTGTAAGTCTTTGCTCTTACTATATCTTGTATATTAATATCTATAAACTAGTTTCCTATTATACTCAATATCTTTGTAGCAATTTCCTTCAAATATTTCCAGTTTATTTAGTTCAGTTTTTAATCTGCAGTTTGACCACATTTCTGTTTGTGCTATTTTTATCTCCCTTATTAAGTATTTTGTTCTAATGGATCTCATGTGCTTAGCTCATGATTATAAACATTTATTTGATATATACACATCTGCACACACACACACACACACACACACAAATATCTCTCTCTCTCTCTCTCTATATATATATATATATATATATATATATATATATATACATACATGTATTCAACTCAATTAGACAACTGCGATCCAATAACAAAGCACTCATCGCTAACATCCCATGAAAAACAGCTGCAGAGAGTCCCTCTTCCCCAATCAGGTTGAAAAACATGGAATACCCTGCCTCCTGACCTCTGACTACAAAACTGTACCTCTACCTTCAAAAACCTCCTCAAATCCTTTCTTTAAACCAAGCATCTATGTAACTGCAACGGACCCCCCTGAAGCCTGACCACACCAGAGGACTTTACTACCTTATGCCTCTGTAGTTAACCTATAGTGTGCTGTAAAGATGCTTTATGTATATAATGTGTACCTTCCACATATCTTGTATCTACAATATTCCACAAGTGTACTACTCAAAAAGCTGTACTCCAACTTTGTATTTCTACCTATTATAAGATGTCTTCTGTCTGTACCATGCAAACTCTGTAACCAACTGCTTATATCATGTACAACTTATTATGGTTTGTTCTGTATGAAGTTTTTCTCGCCAGGACTCTGCTGAAAATGGACACTAGTGGTCCAGCTGGACTATCCTGGCAAACAAATGTTAAATAAATAATATATATATATATATATATATATATATATATATATATATATATATATATACACACACACACACACACACACACACACACACACACACACGATACTACTTACCATAATCAAAAAAGTCAGTGGTATAGTAATAGAATTCATAGACCACTTTCATAAAATTAATCATGAGTATTGGATCCTAAAGAAGTAATTAGATCATTTATTAAAAAGCATACAAAAATAAATCAGATATTTATTCTGAAACACTTGACAAACCAATTTCAATGTTTGAAATTCAATTTCAAATTAGTGCTTTAAAACAAACTAAGACCCTAGGTAATGATGGAATCATTCCTGAAATATTTAAATTAATGAATAAAGAAGCCTTACCCTTATTACATAAAGTTTTTCTTCTTATGTAAAGATTTGGCATGTCCCTCCATCATGGAAGTATACTCTTATCTCTCCTATATTAAAAGATGATAAGGACCCAACTAAATGTTCTTCTTAAAGGGACAATCCGAGAGATTTTTTTGTTTTGATTCAGCCTTTGTTTACATTTCAGGTTTGCCTTTCTGAGCATGCTCACCTTTGGCTGAGGGGGTGGGGGAAGATTGCCTGCAGGAAGTTTCTTAGGTGTTAGCCAAATACCATCTCAAATTGCAGTTGTACTCACAACAGCCCTCCCTGTGAGCCATTCATTAGTTAATCTGTGCATTTTATCCATTGAGAAAATGGACTTTTCAGGCATGTCATGACCTGAGTGCTTCTGCCACTGTAGAAAGCACAGCAGTAATGTAATGCTTTTAAAGGGGCATTATTTTGTTTCTAAAATCAGTTGCTTGCTAGAGTACTTTGTTTACCTTTTAGTGCAGTGTAGGTCACATGTTCACACAGAGGCAGGATTTTCAGAGAAGCTTGTTTCCATACTGCAGGTTAGATTTCACAAACTTCAGTGTGGGATTGTTACTATAGGAACTCCTAAAAGTTTGCAGTTTGTCCTTTTGTATTTTCCTTCCCCCACCCATAGGCTATTAGCTGAATGACTGGTTTAGCCTCAGCCAGAGATGCTATCTAGTCAGACTCAGATCTGCAGCCTTTGCAGCACTGAAATTGCAACTTTAGTGTGCTTGTTTTTTGTAAAACCTTATGGAATGATTATCCCAGCCTAGGCAATTGCATTGTCTTTTGTTTGTTTTTGTTTCATGCATGTTGCTACATGCTTTTTCCCTTCACAGGTAATCATTTTTCATATGGTCAGCAATAGTGTTGCTTATTAGTGCATGTACTCATGCAGACATATATTTATAAGGCAGTTTCCCTCATTTCACAGGACAGCATTGCTTTGGACAGTTGCATCTTGGAAACAAACCCACTGAGATGCAAATGTCCTAAGATTCTAAAAGAATAAAATCTTACAACATTCCAATACAAACATATCAGACAACTTTGACATTGAATCTTGTTACTGTATTAAAATTATTTTCCCATTAGGTGCCACCCTTCAGGATTCACACACTGTCTGTATAATACTGATCCATCCAACTGAATGTATTTATTTTTTTCCCTGCACTGTGGTAAATGTTTGGATCTTTCATTCTTTTCCTGAATATCTGACTGCAGAGGGGTTACACTGGTTACCATTTCAAAGTTGAGGCAAATGTAGTCTCTGTATTCCCCTACATTTTCCTATCTGTGTGCATGAGTATGCATGCAATATGTAATCTAAGTTTATATTCATGTGGTTATAATACCATAGCGTTGTTATGTCTTACTGAGCGGTTTGCAATTCAAGGCATTCCTGAATGTCTGTCAAATTTGTATATGCTGGATATGTAATAATGCATGTATTTTATTAAAACTTTGTATGCAGTGCACCTAACTGTTTTAGTGGTATACTTCACTGTTAATATTGCAATTCTCATAACTTTTCTCAGTCTTGCCTCTTTTGTGACTCAGGTGGCTGTGTTGATAAAACCACTTACCCCTTATCAAGATGGAAATAGATAATAATTTAAATAAATAAATGCATGTGTCATTATGTGTTTTTCATATGTCCTGTATATTGCATTAATGCCTTTACTTACTGTAGCCACTATTGTCAAGTAAACTATATTTTTTTCCTATAGGCTCTGACCTAACCTATCTTTCTACTACACCCTACTCCTCTCCTCGAGCAAAGTGTGTCGCTAGACCAGAACTGTACTTTAAAGCTAGCGCTGACCATCCGCAGCACTCTATACATAGGGTGAACAACTGGTAACAGCAATATCTCTATAAAATAAATTAACTAAGGTACTACTCCATTTTTTAATACAAGATTCCTACTGAAAAGAAGCTTCTCAGCGACTATTACTGATCCAAAAAGTTATCTGTATAAAAGATAGCGTGTTTTGCATTCTAACACTTAAGACTAGCTCTATCCCACATAGTGTACTGGATTCAGCAAACAAATAGCAGCCCATAAAACCTTTACCTACCATTGGAGATATTTAAATTTACTGAATAAAGGCAAACCACCATAAGTACTTGCCTTACTTTTTCCTGTCTGTACTGTACCTTGAATTCGATTAACCCCGCTCCGCTCGCCCTCGCTGCACTCGGGCTCGCTCCGCGCCCCACCCTGCCCCCATATCCCACCCGCCCCCAGTACCTCTACATTTATAGGTAAGTAACCACTCCCCCTAGTAATTCCCAACCACTCAGAATCGTCCTATTTCTCTCCTCACCCCACCCCTCCCGGCTAAACTTAATTACCTACACCCACCCACTTCTCAATTATGTATCACACTACTAAAACAATGTACTACACTTTACCCACTAAGTCGAAGACTATATTAATAAATACAATCCTTATAATTCCATTGATTATACTTACATATCTAATTACCAAATATGAAGACCAACCATATTCAAGATATTACTACCCTAGAGCCCGTACTAATACTCTCCCAGTGCAACCTACCTTTATGTCTTATATCCAAAACTTATGTGATAAAACCCAAAAACCTAACCACCACAACTACAAACTTAATCAAAACCACACCAAATCTAGGCAAACTCAAAAAATACTACTAAAACTCACTAAACTAATAGAATACCTCAGTAAAAACACCACTAAAGATGGAGATATCCACCCTAATCCTGGCCCTGAAACTATACCCAATCCAAATGGTTCATCACCCTCACCAAGGCCATCCAATACCTTCCTGATTTATCATTTAAATATTAGAAGTATCAACAACAAAGTATCTAACCTTCATGCTCTCCTAGCCACCCACCTCCCAGATATACTATGTGTAACTGAAACCTGGCTTAAACCGGGGACCAAAGATATTGAAATCTTACCACCTGGATATAATATGCATAGACTAGACCGAATAAAAAGAAAGGGTGGTGGTATTGCTGTGCTCTATAACAGCAATCTCAACGTTACCTTTAACACTAAACAACCACCCCAAATCTCTAATGCAGAAATACTTGCTTTAAAAATACAGCTAAACAAAGAAAAAAGTATAAATCTATTTACAGTGTATATCCCTCCAGGGAACAATGTGGATACACTGGAAAACTTACTTAACTGGATATCCAACAACTACCCCCAAGAAACTATTATCATGGGTGACGTCAACATTGACTGGAACCTATGCTCTTCAGAGACCAACCCCATCCACATTAACCTATATGGGTTTACCCAGATTATAAATACTACAACTAGAACTGGAAATGAAAACCAAAAAGAAAGTATTTTAGACTGGATTCTAATAAATAGCCAGCCACAAACATATGAGTCTGGGACTGTACCAAATGACCTAAGCGACCACCTCATCACATACATAACAAAAAATAAAATAGGCCTATCTACCACTCCCATGTACAGGTCAATTAGAAATAAGAAGCAATTTGACCCTACAAAATTCCAAGAAGAACTCAGATCTTGTAATTGGGCCCCACTTAAGTATCTCCCCCTCGAAGAAGCAGTATCTAGATTTAATACCACCTTCCTAGACATACTTGATAATCATGCTCCAAAAAGATTAATTAAGACCAAAGCAAACATTGCACCCTGGCTTACAAAGGAAACCAAATCTAAAATTAAAAATAGGAACAAATCCTGGGAAACTTGGCGTGCAACCAAATTATCCCGAGACCGCATCCTATTTCAACAGCAAAGAAATGACACAAAAAATCAATACTAGCTGACAAAAAAAGTTACTACTGCCAACTACAAAATAAACACCAAAACAACCCGCAAAAATTTTGGGCAGGTCTTAACAACCTCTTACGCCCAGGCAAGTCCTCAACTCCCACCCCAGAAATGGTTACTGATAAAACTCCATTAGAAGTAGCTAACACCTTTAACTCATTCTTCACGAGTACTTTACAAACCTTAGCTAACCAACTATCTGCTAACTACAGTCCTGTGATGGAGGATATTCCAGAAACTAGACCCACTTTCACTCTACAACCTGTCCCTACATCTAGCATAAGATCCTTATTACAAAAACTTAAACCTACTACCCCCTCTGCTGACCTTCTCCCAGCCGAATACTTACAGAAAGCCGCAAATGTAATAGCCTACCCCATATCAATACTTATAAATCGTACCATCCTGGAATCTTCCATCCCGACAATTTGGAAAACATCCCATGTTATACCTCTTCATAAAGGTGGCTCTTCCACTGAACTATCAAACTATAGACCAATAGCCATAATGTCCCCTCTTGCCAAAATCATGGAAACATGTATACATAAACAACTACTTAACTATCTAATCCAGAACAAACTACTGACCAACTCACAACACGGATTTAGACCCAACCACAGCACAACTACTGCACTACTCTCTTTTACTGATACTATAAATTGCAACCGTAATAACAAAATAATATCATCTGCTCTCTTTCTGGATCTTTCAAAGGCCTTTGACATGGTTAACCACCAACTACTTCATAATACTCTAAAAACTTTACAGCTTGACAATCTAACTTTAGGCTGGTTCCAAGCTTACCTCTCTGATAGGAAACAAGCTATACTCTGGCAAAATCAACTTTCCCAATCTCCTACCAAATACCATAGGTGCGCCACAAGGATCCATACTGGGTCCACTTCTTTTCTCAGTCTTTATTAATGACCTATATAAAGCCATCCCTGATGCAACCTGTATACAATACGCTGACGATTCGACCTTAGTCTGTTCGGACACCTCTTTAGACAATCTATTAGCTAAAACCCAATCCTGCTTTACAGCTGTTGAAAACTGGCTAACAGGAAGACAGCTACTTCTTAATCCCAAGAAAACCAAACTGCTTCTTTTTCACCCTACCCAAAAACTTCCCTTCACAGACTTTAATATACACTCAAATAATGGCACAATAATAACACCTGACCCCCATACTAAACTACTAGGAGTTACCATAGACAATGAACTTAGATATGACATACATATTAATCTTACTATCAAAACTGTCAACAGGAAACTAGGATCATTATATAGAATCAAAGCCTTTCTAACACTAATGGCAAAAACAACTATTGCCCGTACCCACTTATTATCCACACTTCTATATGCATCCCCAATGTTCACTAAGCTGAATAAAACTGAGCTAAATAAACTCTCATGCTCATATAATCACATTGCCAGATTTGCAAATGGTTCACCATATAGAACACACCACTGTAATAACCTAAAAGACCTTGGATGGATAGAACTCCCTAACCTCCTTCAGCAGACTCAACTTACTGAGGCATATAAAATACTTACCCATCCTGATAAAACCCCTGCTCTAAAGAGCCTAGTCATTCCTTATTCTAATCTAAATAGCCTATGCTCCTCAAACAGAATACTTATTCAAAACGTCAAATCCAATAATGCAGGTGGAGATGCTCTATTTGCTAACACTACTGCCAATATATGGAACTCCCTTCCCACCAGTATTACCACCAATACCTCCCTATCCTACTTTAAAAAAAGTCTATTCCAATATTTTAAGTCCCACTGGTTATGCCAATGCTCACACCCTGACTAATTGCCTTGAGTTAACTCACATCTCTCACCTCTCTTCTCTCAAAGGAATCCCATGGAATTTACCATGTCAGCTTCTTTCTTTTCCTCATATTTCCCTTAGTATTTCTCTTCCCTCTGAACCACCTTAGACTGGTATTATCTTTTATACATGACTAAGTGTTTTCTTCAAATCATATATCTGTTCTGCGTCTAATTCCCCTCATTTTATCATGTACTTATGAATGTAACTATTAATGCCCGTATCACTGGCTTCTCTTTTTTATAATTCTATAATTGTTGTTTAATTTAATATCAGTTTTATCTATGTAACAATGTACCAACTGTTAAATGTGGAGCTTTTCTCCCCGGGCCTCCGCTGAAAATGGACATGTATCCAGTCGGATTTTCCCGGTCAACAAATGTAAAATAAATAAATAAAATAAAATAAATATGTATTGCTTTGGTTGTTTAAAATGTATTTGCTGTATATCGTTATGTCATTATACATCCACTCTCTCTCTCTCCCTGTCTATCTGTGTATGTATATATATATATATATATATATATATATATATATATATATATACACACACATATATATTATATATTTTATATATATATATATACACACACATATATATTATATATTTTATATATATGTATATATACACATTATATATATATATATATATATATATATATATATATATATATATATATATATATATATATATATATATATATATATATATATACACATATATAAAAACACACACACACAAAAATCAGTCTCTGAATTTGTGTGTACCTCTGTTTATGTATACAGATGTATACACCTATATGAGTGGAGTGTTGGTGGAGATATATATATATATATATATATATATATATATATATATATATATATATACATACATATACATACATATATGGGTCTACTTTACATGGTCGATTTTTCACAACGTCAACTGTCATATGGCCGAGACCATATGATCAACTTTTGGAAATCCAACCATGTAAAATAAACCCAAAAAACACAACGGACACTTACCTTAAAACTGTTATCAGGGGGCAAGCCCCTGCACCCCCATGAGGGGGCTCAACCCCCCAGAACCCCCCCGTAACTTAAATATATCAACTCCAAGATCACACTACAGTGCAGAAGAGGGAAATTTTCCCATTCCGCACTGTGCGGAGACAGCGGTTCCCCATTGTCGGCTTTTCAAAAGTTGATCATATGGTCTCGGCCATATGAAAGTCAACTTTGTAAAAAGTCGATGATGCGAAGGGGACCCATATATATACCTGTATACTCTAAGACACTGGTACACAGGAGGTATTTTGACTAAGGTGACAGTATAGCTGCTCCTAACAGCATTCATGTCACTGACCCTTTATTGGCAGTTTTATAAGTAACAGGTTTTTCCATTTGTCATTTGCCACCTGACAAGAGTATTAAAAGTGTGACTCGCACTACAGAAACTACAGACCCATAAGCTTAACCAGCCTTATCTGTAAGGCCATGGAACGAATCATCATAGACCCTATAAATAAGGAAATAGGTGATCTCCAAATCCTTAATTTGACACATTTTGGTTTTGTCAAAGACAGGTCATGCCTGTTAAACCTGGTAGACCTGTGCATACACCCTACCTTGACTTAGCAAAGGCCTTTGACACAGTCCCACATTCAAGCATCATTGATAAACTCTCCCAGTTGAATATCAACCCTTATGTTGTCAGGTGAGTTGCTAACTAGCTCACCTTCAGATCACGCTCTGTCAAAGTTGGGGATTTTACCTTGACCAGTAGACCTGTCAGCAGTGGGGTTCCACAAAAGTCAGTGCTGAGCTCCCTTTTGTTTGAAATATACTTCTCAGAAGTTCAGGCCAAAACAGAGGGGCTGTGTCTAACTAAATTTGTTGATGACTGCAAATCAGGTGCAATCATTTCATCCCCAAAGGATGTCAATATACTTCAAGAGGGACTTACACAAATGAAAGATTGATGCCAGACCCATGGACTCAAACTCAGTTCTAATAAATGCATTATCACCCCATTCAGTAAAAACAATAGTGATATCCCTGCAGACTATCATCTAAAAAATAATACACTATGTAATAACTCAGCAGTGAGAGAATTAAGAATGCCAGTTGACTGTAGCCAAAACTTTGACCACCATATGTCTACGGTGGTAAGGAGGGCATTCTTCATTGCTCACCTCATTAGCAAAGGCATTGTCTCAAGAGTGAAGCAGGTCATAACTTCCCTGTAATCAACCCTCATCAGGCCAATAATTGAGTACAAGGCTCCCTTTGTATGTACCTTACCTGGCACCTGCCGCAACCTAAGAGACCTCAGAGATTTCTAACCAAGAAAATTACAGGGTCTCCACCACATGTCATACATTGACAGACTGAAGTCACTGTCATTGTACTCAGTATCATACAGACTACTTAGAGGAGAGTTGTTCCTGGCCTACAGAGCAATCTCTGATCCAAACCTAATGGGATTTCTCACATCCACAAGACAAATGGGATAAGGGTCACTTGTTCCAGGGACCATAACCTGGCTTTCAACATAAATAGGACCTGCTAGAGAGATAGATATGCCTCTCAAAGGTTGCCACTCCTCAGGAATAGGCTACCAATTCACATCAAACAGAGGCCCTCTATGGCCCTGTTTAAGTGTAACCTGGATGACTGGATGGGAAACCGTAAATTCCTTGCCAGGGATTTTACCTGTGACCCTCCTAGATATGGGCATCCATTGTTAACTAAGATTTTGAGTTTAGGCTAGATCCTTTATATTGGGGTTTTCTAGTACTATATTTGGTACACACTGCTATGCTTATAAAGACCTTTGTGTCAGTAGCCTAGTAACCACCTATGAACCTATCAAGTAACAAGAGTATTCTTGCCTTCAGTCATCTAAATTTTTACAGATGATAATCTTACTTGAGTGTTGGCACACTTTCAGACTACACTGCATTTTTTTCAGGATAACCGTTGCCATATCTGGAAGAATTTGGTGGGGAGAGGTACTTAGGAGGAAGCAGGTTCAGCAGCAGGTGCCCAAGAGTAATTACATGTAGACATTAATTTGTCATTACAGAGTTGGAGTTCTTCCTGGATATACAACCAGAAGGCAAACAAGGTACTCCCAACTCAAAAATTGGACAACAAATGTGTAGTTCAACAAAGGGGCAATCAGCAAAAAAGGGTGAGGTGAAGAATAATTGGACATTTTACTATGTTGCTTTCACAGTGGGCTCAGATGAAGAGATTGGCACTGGAAACAGCACCAGTACCAGTGTGGGTGCAAATTAATTCACAGTATCAGTGGACATATTAGAATAACAGATAAGAAGCACCCTCAGTACAGGTAATTAAGTGGCTTACAAAAGGGTACTACACCACTTTAGAGACACTAGGAATGTGCAAGGTTGTTCAGTTGTATGGCTTATAGCAGTACAATGGAGGGCACACACCCTGTGACTGTTAGAGCCTGATTAAAATAAGTTGAAGGCAGTATTACATGTGGCAAGCTATCAGCTGGCTGCACAAAGCCATGAGAAGGCAATGTGAGCCTTATGGGGCAAACTCCAAAATATATGTTGCCAGTAACACAACTGATTGTTTTTCATACCCTGTTTATCAGCCTTGTGTGGAGCATTTAGCTGGTCAAAATAAGAATATTCTAAGGGTAAATAGGAGCAACCTATGACTGATCAAGAGGTGAAGAACCAGTGGCTGGCTGCAGCCTTGGGGGCCACAGAATGGAATGTAGTACAATGTCTACAATATTATCAAAGACTGTGCCTCCAACGCAGAACTCCACTCACACAGTTTCATCATAGACTGACACTTAAGAAGGAGCAGTTTTCTTGCTATGAGAAGGGTACCCTGCATACCCAGCTTCAAGTGAGGGCTGTATTGAAGAAAATAGTGTAGTGATGTAGCTTGGACCCCAAATATATACCCCACGCTCAGTTACATTCCACTCTCATTTAGCATAGGGGCAGCTTCTCGTGTAGTGGGCAAGGATATCATGAGAGAACATCAAGAAATTAGGAAGATGGAAGTACAATGCTTATGAAAGATAACTGAAAAATAACCTTTTCTACCACACCTAACATTGTCGTCTTTTATTTGCAGAACCTGGATGTAACCTGTAAGACATCCATTGTACCTACCAAAATTATCTTTTGTTGACTGGAGCTTCCTGCATGTTTGATCACCTGGTGCCTTGCTGGTGTTCTTCCATGTGAATGGAAACACCTGTCATATATCACCTCCTGGAACATGGTGACTTTACCTGCCATGTATTATGGTACCAAAGGTATAACATGTAAAATTTGTGTTAAAGCCCAAATTATGATATTTACACTGAGGCCACGCAGTTTGCTAAGCTGCACACCCTTCCAAAATCCTTACTGTTGCCTACTATTCATGGTGATACTTATGTCATGGATTTAAATGTAATTTTTGATATGTACAGTTCTTGCTCTGTATGCTGTTCTTCAGCAGGAAGAGTGCTGTCCATCAATAGGGTACATACCCCATTCCACCCTACTTGACCTCTTACAGCTATGCAACATGCACACCACCATGAACACCCCAACAAAGATTGTAATCGTTTATAGATACAGAAATGGAACATGGCTGGCACAGCAGATTTCTATCCCAAGGAATCCTGCACGTCTTGAATAAACTTCCTATGCATGTCAAGCAATACTAGACATGGTCTGTATTCAATAATATTCTGAATAAATAACTTGGAAATCATAAATCCTCTTTGGGGTATATAACATGGTGTTTCTTGACCATGGAGCTTAACTCACTCAACGTTGCTCAAGCTTAGCTGGCTATGCTTACCAATGGTCTTTTGAACTGCATGCCTAGTATATACCTATGAATTTATCAAACTGCTACATAAATACCGGGTATCTTACAAATGTGCATACTGCATATAGAATATATATGCAGACAAAAACATCAGTTTATTGATGAATGCATTTCTATAAGCCATCTCATTTGAATGCCATTATATGGTCATTGATATATACTAATGACCACTCCAATTTTCATATGACCATGATTGTGATACAGATATCTCTGAATTGCACATGCCCTGCTGACTGCATAGTTTAGCTTTACACACTGTGATATTTTTCCTTTCTGAATACCCACTACTGTGTTTCATGTCCTGTAAGAGTACCATCTATATACACATATAACAAGGTAGCTGTAAACAAACATTTAATTGTTTATTTCAATATGTAATGAAAACAACAAACAGATGTGTGCTGTACTCTCCAAGGTACCATGAATTAAATGTAATCTCTGTTTGAAATAATTTAATTTTTCCCCTTATTTCTTTATTCAGCTGTTTATTTATTTGTGTACTTATTAATTGCAGCTTGATAACCATGTAAGTAGGAGGCTGAGAGACCCTTTTGAGTCATAAGCTGAACTCCATGGTGAAAGAAACAAACAGAAAATTGTAAATAGAATGAATAATTATACAGCTTTCAGAAGGAATGTCAAATGGTTAGACAAAATGCAGAAGTGGAATTCAAGCAAGGTGATAGTTGAAAAAATATAAGAAATGGAAATTGCTCACGCCTGAAATATTTGTATGTATTTACATATGTAAAATGTATAAATATAAATAAACTGTTTAACAGAGTGGCCATGTTAAGTAAAGAAGGATCTCTCCATTTTTATTTATTTTTTTAGTATTATGTGCAATGGTGTTCCTTAAACTGTGTGTATTATTATTATTTTATTATTATTATCTTATTATTATTTATTTGCAGTTTATTAACTGGTATTGTCTATTGGGCCAAAAATGAGCCCATTTTCAATGGAGGCCTGAGGAGAAACACTCCTAGTACATTTTTACAATAAAAAATCATCAGCTTGTAGTTTATACATAGTTCACAAATAAAAATCAAAACAGTTGGTCACTTATACATAGTTTGAGAATGGAAACAAGACAAACAAAAAATGTTAAGAAAATATTCATGGGCTGTGTCAATACAGAGTATTCTGAGGACATAAAAAAATAATGACAGTACATGAAATAGTAAAAGTATGTAGGAGAGTGCTTTAATAAAGCATAATTAGGTAATAATTGAGAGTAAGCATTTAGGAGGATAGACCTTGCAAGTTCCAAGTATATGAGGTGAGTAAGGGGCAATAGAGGAAGAAGTGAATATGTATAGTGGAGAGGAGTGTTAGGATGGCAGGTAAGATGAAGGAGAGTAGGGGTGCAGTGGATGAAGTCAGGTGGGATGAGAACAGGAGTATTCCCAGCGAGAAGAGAGGTATGAATGGAGCAGGTTTTTGAAGGTGGAATGGTTGTAGTTGGTTCAAATTTGAGGTGGAAGGGAGTTCCATAGTCATGCTAGGAAGAAAGATAATAGAAGTGTCCCAGGGGTACTATACGCTTGTACACTTCCAGGAGGTTTTGGTTGTTGGACCTAAGAAGTCTGTTGGGCTGATGCATTTTGAGGGTGGAAGAGAGTGTGGGACAATTTAAGGGTTTGAAGATGAGCTTATGGGCAACAGAGAGTTGAATGTAGGAAAGCTAGTTAGGAAGTTCCAACCAATTCAAGGACTGAAGTGCCTCACAGTGGTGGGAGGAAGATTTGGGTCTGGTAGCAAATTTAGAGATCTTATTGTAGCAGGAAGTGAGCTTAGACTTTAGAGAGTATTGACGATTGGTAAAGAGAGGGGCACCATACATAAGGGAGGGAATAATATAGGTGATAGAGAGGATGTGCTTGGTTGAGGGAGTAAGATAACTGTGATGATATAACATATCCAGTTTTTGATGTGTTTTCCTAATATTAGTTTGTAGGTGGACATCGAACTTTAGTTGATCATCAATACAGACTCTTAGAAGCTTTGAGTGGGGAACTATTTCAAGTGTGGTCAAGCTTTGGATAGTTATAGAAAAAGAGTTCTTATCTATTTTGGTGAATTTAGAAGGGGTAAATATCATGATCTTGGATTATGAAGGGTTGAGGGTAAGGTGATTATTCAGTTATTATAGATGTCTTTCATTGTTGTGATTCATCGGCACATTCTCTCTTTGCAACAAAATATCACACCTGATTTCAATTTGCATTGTTTCACTTTAAGCCTGTTACATTATATCAGAAATATCTACCTATGCCTAGATATGATTGTTATGAAACAGTCAAATAAATAAAACACTGACTTCACATGGAACCTGTGTGTCTGATTGCTTGTTTATTTTGTAAAAATAAATGAAACTAAAATTTCATATGGAATATGTGTGTCTGTTTACTTATTTATGTAGGTATAAAGTTGTACTGGCTAGTTCTAATTAGACACAAAAAGTCTGTCTAGTATATAGGAATATACATGCAATAAAAGCCATTACTTTCTTGTGATTTCATGACATTTCAGTTATAACTGAAGGCATACCTCTCAGCCTTATAGTGCAGAGAAAAAAGCATTGACAGAAACATTGAAATGGCTAAAGTAGTTACCAAAGTCCAAGATAAAAAAGTAGATGACAATAACTTGACTCAAAACTGTTACACAACAGCAATAAGGTACAAGTAGAAGACAGAGTCCTTATGACTCGAACATGATTAGTTACCCCCCCCCAGGAAATACCCTCTACTACTTATACGCCCACTGTTGCTAAAGCACGGGTCTTCACTGTGCTCTCCAGAGCTAAACACACTACAGCAATGAGCCCTGATAACATCCGGGGATGCCTCCTACATAGTTTGAAAAATTACTCCTCAGGTCCACTAGAATGTCTGTTCAGCCACAGCCTTCAGACAGGCTTCATCTCTAGAGCATGCAGGACTGAAACATCCATCCTTCTACATAACGATGGAACATCAACAGAACCAGGGAACTACAGACCCATCAGTTGGACTAGTCTTATATTCAAGGCCATGGAGAAAAGTTATAATGGATCTAATAAATACATAGGAAATCTCCAAACACTGGACCCATTCCAGTTGGGTTTCATCAAGAATAGATCACACGTACGAAACACAGTGGAGTACTTTGAGAGGCCACTTGAGCCATATATGATGCGTAAAAAAGTTTCTACTGCCTACCTCCACCTGGTAAAGGCATTTAACATGCTACCTCACTTAAGTATTATAGACAAACTCAAAAATTTAGACATAAATCCCTATGTAACACAATGGATGGTCAAATGGCTCATGGATAGGACACATGAAGTTAAGGTGAGAGAATCCACTACCACAACTAGGCCTGTTACTAGTGGTGTTCCGCACGACTCAACACTTAGACCTCTCCTGTTTGGAATACACTTCTCTGAAGTCATAACAAATATACAGGGTCTTTGAGTGCCCAAATCTGCAGATGTCTGCAAGTTGGGTGCAATGACTGATTCATCCAAAGATGCAAATATCCTTGTGGAGGGTCTGAGAGCCATGTAACTGATGCCAGAAACATAGCCTAGTACTCAATGCCAAAAAAATGGATATTTGTACCCTTTGGGAAGTTGACCATCCCTGCAAATTACAGCACTGAGCTTTGGCCAGCTAAGAACTTGGTTATATTCAACTGGACGTATAAGAGAATTTAAGTACATTTATCTGCACTGTTTTTTTAAAAACATACAGTATTTCATTTGATTTAAACTGTGTTGAAGGAATATTAACTGAACTGGCAGTTTTAACTCTGCTCTTCAGTAACTTGAACTGAAGTTAGTGTTTGCTGAATTTTGTTATTTGCTAGTAATTACAGGTGTGGGGGTAGCCACATTCTTTGATTTCCTGTCCTTGCCTATTTAAGTGGTACAGTGTGAAATATTTTCTGCTTAAAAACCTCAGCTTTGGCCGGCTAAGAACTTGGTTATATTCAACTGGACGTATAAGAGAATCTAAGTACCTTTATCTGCACTTTTTTTTAAAAAATACAGTATTTAATTTGATTTAAACTGTGTTGAAGGAATATTTAACTGAACTGGCAGTTTTAACTCTGCTCTTCAGTAACTTGAACTGAAGTTAGTGTTTGCTGAATTTTGTTATTTACAGGTGTGGGGGTAGCCACATTCTTTGATTTCCTGTCCTTACCTATTTAAGTGGTACAGTGTGAAATATTTTCTGCTTAAAAACCTCAGCTTTGGCCGGCTAAGAACTTGGTTATATTCAACTGGACGTATAAGAGAATTTAAGTACCTTTATCTGCACTTTTTTTAAAAAAAAATACAGTATTTAATTTGATTTAAACTGTGTTGAAGGAATATTTAACTGAACTGGCAGTTTTAACTCTGCTCTTCAGTAACTTGAACTGAAGTTAGTGTTTGCTGAATTTTGTTATTTGCTAGTAATTACAGGTGTGGGGGTAGCCACATTCTTTGATTTCCTGTCCTTGCCTATTTAAGTGGTACAGTGTGAAATATTTTCTGCTTCAAAACCTCAGCGTTGGCCGGCTAAGAACTTGGTTATATTCAACTGGACATATAAGAGAATTTAAGTACCTTTATCTGCACTTTTTAAAAAAATACAGTATTTAATTTGATTTAAACTGTGTTGAAGGAATATTTAACTGAACTGGCAGTTTTAACTCTGCTCTTCAGTAACTTGAACTGAAGTTAGTGTTTGCTGAATTTTGTTATTTGCTAGTAATTACAGGTGTGGGTAGGCACATTCTTTGATTTCCTGTCCTTGCCTATTTAAGTGGTACAGTGTGAAATATTTTCTGCTTAAAAACCTCAGATTTGGCCGGCTAAGAACTTGGTTATATTCAACTGGACGTATAAGAGATTTTACCTTAAAAAAAATGCAGTATTTAATTTGATTTAAACTGTGTTGAAGGAATATTTAACTGAACTGGCAGTTTTAACTCTGCTCTTCAGTAACTTGAACTGAAGTTAGTGTTTGCTGAATTTTGTTATTTGCTAGTAATTACAGGTGTGGGGGTAGCCACATTCTTTGATTTCCTGTCCTTGCCTATTTAAGTGGTACAGTGTGAAATATTTTCTGCTTAAAAACCTCAGCTTTGGCTGGCTAAGAACTTGGTTATATTCAACTGGACGTATAAGAGAATTTAAGTACCTTCATCTGCACTTTTTTTAAAAAAAATACAGTATTTAATTTGATTTAAACTGTGTTGAAGGAATATTTAACTGAACTGGCAGTTTTAACTCTGCTCTTCAGTTATTCCCACCCACCCTCCCTGTTTTTGTTTTGGTGTTAATCTTAGTGGCCTTGAAACTGCCCGCCCCTCAGCCTGCCTCTGGGCCCATCTCATTTGCTCACTCAGCTGAGTGCAGTGAGATCATATTCTGATTTCAGCCACTCCTACTGTGTACAAAGAGAGCATCTGGGAAACAGACAAAAAAAAATTAAGCTTATTTCCTGCCTTTCCTGTTAAGTGGTATAGACTATTTGTAGGCTTCTGAGCCCCCAAGCCCTTCTGTGTTTTAGGGAAGCCTTCTAGCTTGTTTTTTTTCCTTATAACTAGCCAGTTTTCTAGTTTCAGCATTCAAATCTGTTTCTTTGATCTCAGCACTTGTTCAGATTAAAAAAAAAAATGTCATCTGCTTTTACTGTACTTGTGTTTCTACCTACTTCATTTTACTTTTGCATCATCTTAAAAGTACTCAATTGTATTTATTACTGCTTGGTGTAACTCATTCTAAGCCTTTTGGTTTAAACACTTGGGCTTCGGACCAGTTGTTTTGCACTGAGAGGGTTTGTGGTCTGCACTGTTGTGGCAGAACAGGTAGCATACATTCTTCTAGGTTGGGAACTGCTGATTGAGGGCTCAGCGTCTGTTATTCTAAAAGTGTATTAATTCTGGTTTAAGCACTTGGGCTTTCAGGCCAGTTATTTTACATTAAGAGGGTTCGTGGTCTGCACTCTTGTGGGAGGAGAGGCTGGACTCTGCCCTTCTGAGCTGGGAATTTCTGGTTAAAGGCTTATAGTGCATGCATATCTGAACTGCTTCTTACTGAAGTTGGTGCGCCTTGTTTGCTGTGGCATAGACTGGATGGGGGCTGCTGGATCTAGCTTTGTTTGTGTAACCTGAGCACTAATCCAGACATTCTCTAAAGTATTCAATTGTATTTATTACTGCTTGGTTGTAACTTGATTAAAGTGTAGCTATCATTCTAAGTCTTTTGGATTAAGCACTTGGGCTTCAGACCAGTTGTTTTACATTAGGAAGGTTTGTGGCAAGCACTGTGGTGGCAGGACAGGTAGCTTTCATCCTTCTAAGTTGGGAACTGCTGATTGAGAGCCCAGTGTCCAAGTATATTAGTTCTGGTTTAAGCACTTGGGCTTCAGGCCAGTTATTTTACATTAAGAAGGTTCGTGGTCTGCACTCTTGTGGGAGAAGAGGCTGAACTCTGCCCTTCTGAGCTGGGAATTTCTGGTTAAAGGTTTATAGTGCCTGAATATTTGAACTGTATCTTACTGAAATTGGTACACCTTGTTTGCTGTAGCATAGACTAGATCCAGGCCTGCTGAATCTAGCTTTGTTTATATGCTTGTTGTTTGTTTGCTTGCTTGTTATTTCCCTGGAATGCTAATTCCACCTAATACGCGGCTTCTCAGCGCTTCTGTGGATCACTAATGATATCTGCATTGCTTACTGTACTTATTTCCTTGTTTCACTTGAAAGAAAGTTACTGTTTGTCATTTTTGCATTTAGTTACTTGTAACACATTGCAGTCAAGTTACCTGGCACTTGCTCACTAAAGCAATTATATAAGTCAGCACTAAAAATTAAAAGCACTACACCCTCACTCCCCACTGGCCCTTGTTTTCAATTATTAAGGAATTCCCAATATTATTCTAGCATGTCCAAAGGTCAGTTGTCAATCTCCTCTCCGGTCCAGCTGGTGAATCTGGGAATCTTGAGGCAATGTTATAACTGCCTCATGTACACAGACAACCCTCTCCTCCCACATAACACAAATACTTGCTAGAGATGCAGCTATTTAGCCAAACTGGAGGCTGAGCTCTCTCTCAATTCAGGACTGGCAAGACCAGACAGGAGGAGAAGGCAACTACACACACACCACAAAACCCGCCTCACATAATGCTACCACACCACTGAATCAAACACATAAACACACAAAGACATATTCGGAGGCTCTGAGTAAAAATTTACCTAAACAGCAGAGGCCTCCAAAGCAGACACCCAAACAACTGCTACCTCAAGACACCCCACAAGCAACACATAAACCACAAAATCAGTGTGCAAAGCAGTCACAGCCCTTAAGGCCAAATACAACACCAAACATACTTGTCATAGGTGACTCCATAGTCAGACACACTGACGTCCCACTCACCAGGCTGAACAAGGAGAGGGTCACAGTAAGCTGCCTATCGGGAGCTAGAATCCACCACATAACACAAGCACTCGGGTCACTCCACGGCAAGTACAAATATGACACAGTCATTGTCCATGCTGGTGTGAACGACCTGAGATGTACCTCCCTGGACTACATGAAAAGAGACATAGAGGAGCTCTCTGATTATGTAGCCCAGGCAGGTATGACCCTGTCCCTGAGCAGTATCCTTCCTTCACCAAGAATGATGCCACAATATAGAGACAAGATGATCAGCTTTAACAATTGGCTTAATGTCTAGTGTCATTCAAAGGGGATCCAGTGTCTGTCTGCCTGGGATGACATGCTTGACAAGCCACACTGCTTCGCAAGGGACGGCTTGCACCTGTCACCCCTGGGATTCCGGATATTGGCTAAGGCTCTTGCCACCCCATAGTGCCTTTTTTAGGCAAGGCTCAAATTCTAAACCTACCACCCTAGAAAACAAAAATGGGAAGAAACTGAGGGTAATGCTGCTCAATGCCAGAAGTCTAAATCTCAAAATGCACGCACTCGAGGCCCTTCTCAGTATGGAGAACATCGATGTCTGTGCTGTAACTGAAACCTGGTTCAAGGCTCCTGAGAGCACCCCAGCACTATTAGGTTTTACCTCATATCATGCGTTCGGGCCCCAAAACCCAGACCACACCACAAAAGGAGGGGTGTATCCATATACATAAAGGATAGCCACTCCTCCTCGTTGGTGGCAATGCACAAGCTTCGAAACCATCCAGGTGCAACTAACCATAGGCAAAACTGCTCTACAAATTGTAGCATGCTACAGGCCACCCTCTCAAACTCAGGAACCCCACACAGCCTTCCTGAAGACACTGGAGGGTAATAAATGTATCTCCAAACACCATCATATTGGGTGACTTCAACTACCCGAATATAGACTGGGAACATTACTCAAGCCCTAACTTTCTAGCCCAACGGTTCCTGGAGTTCATAAATTCAAATGCCATGGAACAGCTAGTCACTGTTCCCACGAGAGGAGAAAATATACTAGATCTCATTATCACAAACATGGGGACAGAATGCTCCACACCGGAAGTATATCCTCATTGGTGAGATCTGATCATAAACTAATCTCACTGGAAATCCACATCCCGCCCCCACCCCAAACAAAAAAGACCACAGTGAAGAACTTCTCTAAAGCAAACTTCACACTACTCGAGACTGGTGTGGTATCCTTCAAGGCCCCTGAGTCAGTGGAAACCACAACCCAAGCTGCGGAAGCCCTTACAAATGCCTTCTATGAACACCTCCAGGACTGCATGGATCAGGCAATCCCAAATAAAACCAAGACTCTTTCCACAAAGGGCAAACGTCCAGTCTGGTAGACCCCAGCTATTAACAAACTTTACAATAAGAGGAGAAAGCTATTACATGATAGAACAAAATCCATAAAAGGGAAGTCACCCCTGATCATTATTAGTAAAAAAAATACGAGCACTCATAAAATCAACTAAGGCCAATTTTGAGAGAAAAATTGCCATGGATTCAAAGGACAATCATAAGGCCTTTTTCAGGTATGTTAGGAACCTGGGTGGAAACTCCCAGATATGCTCAGAATTAGTCCAAAATGATACAACAATCACTGAACCCACAGACATTGCCAACATACTGGCAGACAGGTTCAGTGCAAACTTCATCCCCCTCTCCCCCCCTAAAGGAGAGATAACTATCCCAGCGGAGTGTAGCCTCCCAGACATCTCAAATGTGCAGGTGAAAGCTGCTCTCGCTAAAGCTAAAAACACAGCATCAATGGGACCAGATGGTGTCCCCAGCTGTGTGCTACATGAGCTAAATGAGGAATTAAACCCGCACATAAGGCAGCTGTTTAATCTCAGCCTTACCACAGGATACATGCCCAAGGAGTGGTGTACGGCAACTGTGGTCCCACTCCACAAAGGCGGTGCCTCTACGGACCCTGGTAATTACCGCCCCAAAAGCTTAACAAGTCTAGTCTGCAAAGTTATGGAGAGGATCATAATGAAGCCCATAAACAAAGATATAGGGGACTTGCAGACATTGGACCCGACCCAGTTTGGCTTCGTCAAGGGCAGATCATGCCTTTTGAACTTGGTCGACTTCTTCGAAACAGTCACCAAGGCCATTGATGAGGGAAAGGCAGTCCATACAGCCTACCTTGACCTTGCAAAGGCTTTCGACACAATACCCCACTCGGGTATTGTAGAAAAACTTACCAGCTTAAATGTAAACCCATGTGTCACAAGATGGGTTGCAAACTGGCTTAAGGACAGAACCCACAGGGTTAGAGTTCCTGGCGCTATGTCAGACTCCAAGCCGATCACAAGTGGTGTCCCACAGGGCTCAGGCCTTGGCCCCCTATTGTTCGGCATCTACTTCTCAGAAGTACAGGCCAACATGGGAGGACTTTGGCTGACAAAGTTTGCAGACGACTGCAAACTGGGCGCCATAGTGGAAAGTGCATCGGACACGGATATCCTTCAGAAGGGACTCACGGAAACAGATAGCTGGTGCCAGAGCCATGGCCTGAAATTAAACGCCACAAAATGTATAGTCATACCCTTCGGGGAAAAACAAGGTAACCCCAAGCTACCATATAGGTGGCAATCCACTAAGCACAGAAGAGGTTATCAGGGACCTGGGGACCCAGGTTGACAGTGGCCTTTCTTTTGACACTCACGTTGCTAAAGTGGTTAGAAAGACCTTCTACATTGCCCACCTGATCATGAAGGGATTCACATCCAGATCTAGTGAGGTCATTGTTCCCCTGTACTCTTCACTTATCAGACCAATGATCGAGTACAATGCCCCATTCGGGATGTATCTCACCCGACATCTGCAGCAATTGGAGAGACCCCAAATGTTCCTCACCAAAAGGATAAAGGGACTCCAAAATCTGTCATATGCTGCCAGATTGAAGAAACTCCAGCTCTATTCAGTCGCATACCGTCTGCTCAGAGGTGACATGTGCCTGACATACAAGGCCATGTCCAACCCGGAATTAATGGACATGCTCCACCTCACAAAATCCAAATCCACCAAAACCACTAGAGCAAGCGACTTAAACCTTAGCACGGATATAAATAGGATGTGCTGGAGGGATAGATTTATCACTCAGAGACTCCCTATGCTGTGGAATAAAATCCCGGTCCATGTGAGGCAGAGCACCTCGCTGGCTCTGTTCAAGAGAAATCTTGACCTGTGGATGGGAGATCGTAGGTTTACCCCGGGAATCATCTCTGTGTCACTGCTGGACAGAGGCACAACAAACTAATGGGCACAGTATTTTTTCATATAAGGGGTGGCGTAAGCCACAAAACTTTGGGCTAGGCTTATAAATGCCTTAGGGCAGATAGCCTAGTATAAACCTATGAACCTAATAGACCCAGTGGTAAGGGAATTGAGAACTCAGGTTGATAATAACTTGAACTTTGATCACCATGTGTCCACAATGGTGAGAAAATCCTTCTATGTGTAGCAAGCAGGAGCGGCCTTAGGTCAACTGGTGCCCTAGGCAAAAGGGCTCCATGGCGCCCCCTACCACACTTCCTGGTGCCCCCATCCTTGTCTTACTACACCACATAAATAATGGAAAAGCACCCCCTGCTAGAGCGGCACCCTAGGCGGCTGCCCAGTTGGCCTATGCCTAAGGCCAGCTATGGTAGCAAGTTATAAATTATGGCATGGCATCTAGCTCTAAGGAGATCATAATCACACTATGCTTAGCCCTCATTAGACCAATAATTGAGTACACTGCACTCTTCAGCATATACCTGATCAGACATTTGCAACAACTATAGCGGCCACAGTGAATCCTCATTAAAAGAATACAGGGTGTAAATAGCATGCCTTATGCGGAAAATCCCAAACCTTGGTCCCTGTACTCACTCTCCTTCAGACTACTGAGGGGCAGTCTATATCTAGCTTACAAAGTCTTCTCAGATCCAACCTTAATGAGTATGCTACACATTCACAAAAGAAACAGCACAAGAATTACCCAAGCTAAGGATCTAAACCTCGTCTGTGACATAAGCAAAACATTTTGGAGGAACAGGAGTGCGTTTGAGAGGCTACCCTCTTTCTGGAAAAGACAATTAATTTATGTAAAACAGAGCTCTTCTTTAAGCCTGTTCAAATAACATTTGGACCGATGGATGGAAAAATCATAAATTCACCCCTTCTTGTCACCTGTGGCCTTTATGGACAGCAGCAACTTATAGATGCTCTAAGGCACAGGCATACACCAAAGTCTTTCTAGTCCTTGGGCATTAACAATTACGAAAACTGGAGCATGAATGGCTAGGCTTAAAAAGGCTCTAGGACCATTAGACTGGTAACCTCCAATCAAGATTTCTTCTAGTGCATTGCAAATGCATGAAATTGCTTTCCTTACAAATTTGTGTAACAAGAACAAGTTGGAATCCAGAAATACATATAATAACCAAAATCAACTACAGTGGAGTGTAGCAAAAGGTAGGAATAGGTTAGCAACAAGCTTCTCTTTAAATAAGCTATACTTTACTGGGTATGACACTGATGTATATAATGTATTTTATATATCATATATCATGTACAGAAGTAGGTTAAAAAATAAAAAAAAGACAACTGGGTACACAAGTCCCAGGGCAAAGAAGTGCCTGATCCTCATCCGTACAGTGAAAACCGAACAGTGTAGAAACTTCAAGACATAGAAACATTTCATCAATGGGGTTAGGCCAGTTTCAGGGGGCAGATGCACCTTCCCATTGTAGAAGGAAGTAGTAGTCCACAAAAACTGATAGGCCAGAAAAGAGACAAAGTTGATAGAGTGGACTACTGAGGATAAGAAGGAAATTATGTATTGTTACTATTATGTAAGAATCCCAGAATTTCCAGATCAAAGATATTAAAAACAATTAAGAGAGAAATTGGAGGAAAAAAATATTTGTACAAGAAAACCTCTCAAAACCTCACATGCATTTTTTCTGTTCATCAATACAACAGATCCATGATAACCATTATAGACAAAAAATTCCAGGCCATATAGAAAAAGAAGCAATCGAGGAAGTGCAAAAAATGTAAACAGCAAAACCTAGAGATTTTTAAAAGGCATGACAAATACACATGGACATGGGAAAGAAAGAGAGATGTGATTTGCTGCAATATTTATGCAAAGGAGAAAGCCAAATTAATCAACACCAGAAAGCATTTCAAAAGATATTTGAAGAAAAATACAGGCAAAGTACCCAGGTATGGAAACTTTCACAACCCAAAAAATAAGATCACAAAGGGGGAATGTGAAATAGAAGATTATTAAAGTAGAAGTTAAACAAATAGAAGCTGAGTAGAAGCTGAAGTTATAGAATACTTCCACAGTAAAGGGTTTACTGTGGAAAGTCAAACACAATTTATGTCATATCATGGTAGAACAATTACTCCCCAAAGTAAGGAAAATAGAAAGTAAGAAATATGGACATGGGAAAGTATAATAAGTTTAATATGAGTCAGTATTTACTAATTTGAGAAAGCAAAATAAATCAGTACCAAAAAGGCAGCACCAAAGATAGTTGCAGAGAAATACAGGTAAAGGCATCTGGATATGCAACATTCCACAAAACAAAAAAATAAGAAAACAAAAGGTGAAAGTAGAAAAGATAAATAGTAATGGTAAAGATAAAGAAATAGAAACTGACGTTGCGGATTACCTGAGAAGGGAATGATTTAGTGTAGAAAATCCTACAGCGGTAATGGCACAGCATAATAGAACAATACGTCTAACAAATTAAAGAGAAACAGGTGGAACAGGAAGCATCTGATCACTTGCCACATAAAGATTCTCTACAGGCTTTAGTAGGAAATGAGTGCAAAAGTACAGAAGGAGCTGCACAGCAAGGGAAGGAGCAATGAACATTGGCAACTCTGACACAGTCAATGTTGTGTAGAGATAAACAAGTGAATCCCTATTATGAAAGAGCAACAGATAATGCAGGATGCAACTGAAGAGAATATGTCACAGGAAGATGTTCAGGAACTTTCTATAGAATCCCTGAAACAAATGGAGAGCAAAGGTAACCGCTGCTTTATTTAATAGAGATGGATAGACATATTAAAGTCAATAAAAAAAAAAATACAGAAATTCAATACCACACATAATGTTAGAAATCTGATTAAACAAATGAACACATTGCTTAAAGCTGTCAACAGACATTTGTGTAATATAACAGAAGTAAATAGGCTATATTAATTTGCAGATAAATTAATAACAGATAAAGTCTTACCACAAAAACACAATGCAATACGGGCAAGGAATGAAAGAAATCAAATGCCATTATGGAAATACTGAATACAGAAAACTATAAAGCAGTTAAGACAAGAAGTGTTGCTGTTAGAAGAGTACAGAAGAGGGAACAGATCAAGAAAAATACTCAGAAAGATAGACGTGATAAAAGCAATGCACAGTATCAGAACAGATCGTGCACTATCGCAAATTTTAGACTAAAAATATAAGCACAGGCAGAAAAATGTAAAATGTATGCAGATAGATGTAAAGAAAAAGTACAAAATAATAATTTATTGATGACCCAAATAAGTTTTATAGAGAACTGAGAAACAATGCAGAAGAAATTGAAACACCACCACAAAAAAAAAAAAAAAAAAAAAATATAAGAAATAGATACATTTTGGAAAATATCTATGAAGATCCTGTGGAACATAACAAAGATGCTGAATGGATAGAAAAAGTCAAAGAAAGAATGAGGAAGTTCAAATGTACAGTATATGAAATGGGATGATGTAATGGCTAGAGAAATTGAAACAAAGTTAAGAAAAGATAATAAATGGAAAACCCCAGGCACAGATGCAGTACCTAACATTTTGCTAAAAGTATTAACATCTTTATATGAATATTTGCACGAGTAAGAACTATTCATATGTGCAGCCCCAACAGACACTGACCGTCCTAACAAACAGGAAAACAATACTTCTACTTAAGAGCGAACCTGCAAGCTATCCTAAAAACTATAGACCAATAACTTGCTTTCTGACAATGTATAAACTACACACACTGGAAATGATGCCTACAGAGTTTATAGTCATTTAGAAGAAAACTCAGTCATGGATATAGAACAAAAGGATAACAAAAGAAAGTCATACTGATCCAAGGATCATTTGTTGTTAAATAAATTCATTATGGGAAAACTGTAAAAAGGGGAAGAATCTAAATACAGCATGGATAGTCTACAAAAAAAGCATTTGCCAGTATCCCACATTCATGGATGAAACCGGGCTTAAACATTTATAAGATACAGCCTGTAGTGATTAATTACGTTTTTGCAGCCATGTGGCAAACCACTTTGCAGTTAAGCCATGACAAAGGACAAATTACAGGGAAAATAAATTCAAACTGGATATCATTTTCTGTTGGAATTGTGGCATCATCTATGAAGACAGTGGAATGCTGCTCAATGGTTGGCTCATACCTGCCTGTGTCACATATTCTCTTTTTTTTCTCAAAAAATGTTTTATTTTTCAAATACATTTGAATGAATTCCGTAGTATTTATACATAACATGTTAAATAACTATGTACACTATTTACATTATCCTGACACTATAAAAGATCTTAATGTATACAGTTACAAGTATGTCCAATCCATTATCAGAGTGTCTGATCAATTATTGTATAGTGTCAATCAATGATAAGACTTTTCCCCAAGGGTTGTTGATAAATGGCTTTGGATAAATTCTTAGTTCTTTAATTTTAATTTCCAATAATGCTGTGGTCTTCAGTAGGCTGTAGAAGTCTTCCAAAGTTGGTATTGTGGTTGTATTCCATCTTCTTGTTATACACTTCCCTGAAATTGCAAGTATAGTCCATACTAGATACATGTTTGACCTATTCAAATGAGAAGCTTCATTCACATTTTGTGATACAATATACCATACAATATGTGGGCGGCACAGTGGTGCAGCGGTTAACGTTGTCACCTCACAGCAAGAGGTTCTCCGGTTCGATTCTCGGCTGGGGTGCCTTCTGTGTGGAGTTTGCATGTTCTCCCTGTGTTCGCGTGGGTTTCCTCCGGGTACTCCGGTTTCCTCCCACATTCCAAAGACATGCATCTGGAGTGTTTCTCCCCGGGCCTCCGCTGAAAACAGGCTCTGTGGAACCTAGTCGGACATTCCCGGTCAACAAATGTTAAATAAATAAACATTTAATAATAAAAGACCTTTAATTAAATAAAATAATTCATTAAATAAAGCTTGTAGAAAGTTATTAATACCATTCCAAAATGGCTTAATTTTAACACAATGAAAGAAAATGCGTTTCCAATCTGCATTGTGTACTTACTCACATCTACAACATATTCCTTTTATGGAAGAACTAATTTTACTGATTCTATCTAGGGTTAAGAATGCTCTGTGCAAGCATTTCCAATTAAAAACTTTCCAGTATTGTGTAAAGGATGCATATTTTATTGATAGTAAGACATTTGTTTTAATATCTTCAGTTAACTGTATTGAGTATACTTTTGTTATAAATTTCCAATATGAGGTTTTGAGTGTTATTTTAAAGTTAATCAATATTTTGTAAAATTTGAAATACTGTTTCCCATGTCAAAGTTATTATATATGATTTCATATATGTTATTTTGTAAATTTAGATATTTCTTTACATGAACAATTGTTAATTATTCTACTTAAACCTTGCGAATGTGGAATTTTGTATGTTGTTTTTATTACTTGCATATCTAAAACTTTAGTTCTTTGATACATTGGAGCCAATAAACAAATCATTCCTGTTCCCAGGAATTAATAATTTCTCTATATATTTTATGTGGAAAGTTCTTTATGACTATAAATAGGTGTTAAAAGATCAAACCAGATTTTTAAATCTTTATTTGCATTAATAATTTTCCCAAATGAGTCAATGTAATAATTAATCATGAGTTTTAGTGGGTTTAGTTGTTATATTGTATACTAATACATATGTGCCATGGCATATTGTTTTTATCTGTTATTTGAAATTAGTTTTGTAAATCAAATTCATTTATTGCTATTGCAGTTAGTAATTCTTTACAATTTGCAGAGTAATTTGGACTTATCCATTCTGAGATTGTTTTAGACATTGATGCTTTTATATATGTTTCTATATCAAGAAAGTTTAATCCTCCCTGTTTCCGTAGTCTGATATGATGTATTAAAGCTATTCTGTTTCTTTTGGGAGACCATAAAAATTTTATTAGGCATGAATTTATTTCTTTAAGTATATTCCTTTCTGGTAATAGTTGTATTGCCAAGGCTATATATAGGATCTTAGGCAGTAAAACCATTTGTATTAACTGTAGTCTATCTTCAAATGTTAATATTATTTTGTTCCATTTTTTCCACAGAGATTTTAATTGTATTGATGATATTATTGTAGTTTTTTTAAACGAATTCATTATTATCCTTGCATAACTCAATTGCTAGATATTTTAAGGTAGACTCATGTTTCCCTATGATGTGATCCCCCTTAGTCGGCAGTTCTTTCTTTTTATCTAAAAATAAAAATTTTGATTTTGATTTATTGAAACAGAGTCCTGAAGTCATTATGAAATTTGTCAGTTAATATATCTAATTCTTCTAATGTCTCTTTTGTATTAGATAATGTTAGTAATATGTCATCAGCAAATAGCATTTCTTTAGACTTGTATTGTTATTAAACATCTATTCCTTTGATTTTTATATTGTTATGAATTGGATCTGCCAATATTTCAATAGCCAGAGCAAATAGAATTGGTGACATGGGATATCCTTGTTTAGTGCCTTTTGTTATATGTATAGATTCAGAGGTAAAAGGACCTAACTTGACATACGCTAAATTATTTGTGTGTGTGTGTGTGTGTGTATATATATATATATATATATATATATATATATATATATATATTTTTAGGAGATGAACAAAGGATGCAGGAAATTCAAATAGCATTAGGATTTTGACTAAATAGTCCCAATTTAGGGAATCAAAGACGTACTCTATAACTAAGCCAATTATGAGTGTTTATTTTCTTTATTAACATAATATATAAGAGAAATTATCCTTTTAATATTGTCATGTGTGTGTCTATGATATATCAATCCAGTCTGATCTTTATTTATTTTTCTGGATAGTAGTATTTTCATTTTGTTAGTTAATATCATAAATATCTTATAGTCATTATTTAATAATGATATAGGTCTATATATGAGGTACAGAGGTTTGGGGATTTGTCTTGCTTTAGGATTGGTGTGATTAAGGAATATCTCCAAGAAGGAGGTAAGCTTGTGACTGAATTTCTAATAGAGTTTTATGAAAGAGGGATAGTATCTTTGAATGAAAAAGTTTATATATTTCAATAATTATGCCATCTATACTTGGAGCTTTATTATTTTTACCCTTTTTATTTCATCTGTAATTTCTTTGTAGGATATAGATGCTTGCAGATCTAGTTTTAATTTTTCTGGTATTCTTTTTATATTAGAACATTTTTCATCTGGATTTAATTGATCAATATGTATATTTTTCTTTTGGAAATGTTCCATATAGTGATTTCTATAGGTATCAAGAATGTCTCCTATATATATATATATATATATATATATATATATATATAAAATGTTGATACAATGGCCCAAAAAAATAGGGATAGATTTTAAGTATTTCTCATTTTAATTTAGACAGTTGCTAGACTGACAAGATTTGTGTTGGCATGCATATTCTGAAGTATATGACGTCTGAAACTCATATTTTGTTCTTCTTTGGGCTTTTCCCAGTTAGGGGTCACCACAGCGGATCACCTGTCCGCTCATGATTGGCAGTGGAGTTTTACTGTGTCGAGTCTGAAACTCATATATATGTCATTATTTATTGACTTCATTCCTCTCCTCTGATTTGCCACAAAACCTAAAATTGTTGGATTGTTCTATTAAGGATTGTGCAAACAACACAATACAGAGGTAGTTGAGAAGCATTGGGAACATGAGCCAAAAATTACTATAGAAAATAATGAATTGTACCTCAGACTGGATCAGCCATTGACAACAGTTCAAAAAACTAGATGCAAAAACACTAGATATAGTAGTCAATGAAAAAAATACAAAAGTAGCATTGCTCATTGCAATTGCTACACATTGCTATTACAGTGTCTTACATACAGCAAGAAACAAAGTCATTAATTATCAAGATATGCAGGAAAAAATGAGAGCAATGTGGAGGAAGATTGCCCAGACTGTTCCCATACTAGTTTTAGGAGCAATGGGTTAGAAAAAAAAAAAACACTACAGTCATTTTTACATATACTACGTATAAATATAATTCTGTATGAATCAATTCTGGGCCCATTGTGGGTGCTACAAAGAGCACTTTTGGATAACAAAAATTGAACAATACTATTTTCATGAACTTTAACCTTACCCTGACTTAGGAGTAGTGTCCATTCCCATAACGGTATTAAAAACCAAAAAGATTTGGAGAACTTAAACCATACATCTGACACATCTACTTAGATGTCATATTTATAAAACAGCATGCAAGATGTACAAATTTAACCCAGACATATGCATTACTACCCTGTTATCTTTTAACTGGAACATCCAAAAAATCCTACCCTTACGTGATGCTTTAAATGAATTCAATGCAACTTTCCTAAATAGCCTGACAACTCCTAGAAGGAAGAGAGTAAAAACAAATAATGCAATATGGCTATCTAAAAAGAGTAGAATGCTAAAGCAGGATAAATAAAAAGTGTGGAAAGACTGGTAGAAATGCAACACAGCACAATATCTCAGACATCAGAATGCTCCACATCTGTAATCAAAAGCAAATAAATGAAGGCAAAAAACTATACTAGAATACTCTGAACAATAGCTAACACATCCCTAAAAAGATTCCAGTCATCTATTAAAGGAATCTTGCATACTGGTAAAAAATTCAACCCTAATCCCTCTTCTACATACTCGTCACTCAAACTTACAATAGAGTTAATCTCTTATTTCAAAGATAGTATAGTGTTCTTAACCAAGGATTCCAACATCTAATCCCAAGCCTGCCCAATAGCCATATATCACTGCAACCACTTTCACCTTCATACCAGTGCCCTCATTCTGTATAACACAAGTTAAACTCAAACCATGCTTAGCCTCAGCTGGCGACCTTCCAAGTGAGTACCTTAAAATAGCCATTAGCATTGCCGATCTCATCTCAATCCTTATAAATGGGTCATTCTTGGAATCCCATGGTACCTTTCTTTGTAAACAAGCACACATTGTCTATCTACACAAAGCAGACATCAGTAACCTTACACTGGCAGCAATCTTGCAGTAGGTTCATGGGAGAATAGTAGGCCAATTGCCCTGAAGTCAGAATCAAAACTTTTATTCTGTGTTTATGAGGTAAAGACCATCACCATCATGCTCCTCACACTGGATATGCACTTGTACCCTAACAGTCAACCCCCAAAACTGACCCCCTCTCAGAATCCTTACTCTTCTCCACTCAATCACTAATATATCTTCCCCTTCTCTCTACCACTCTAACTCCTTCTGCTGTCACTTTAGCCTGCATTATCCCTACCTTAGGCCTTTTGCCTCCTTCATTTTACCCTTTAAGTTATTTTCTTCACACTGCTAATAAATAACTTATATATTTACACTTTTCTATTCCTACATTCAAACCATGATTGTAAAACAATTTTTCACTGTTTTTATCAAATGTTTTCCATGTTATCGTCAAAGTATTCTATGTGGTTATTATTTTACTTTAATGTACTACACCGCTTTTAATACAAGTAATTTAACCAATGAAGAACACAGTTGTTTGTCTAAATATGTGGGCAATAATGAAATAAGGTTGATGAAACCTGACAAAGGGGAAGGGATTGTCTTATATAATAAAATGGATTATATTGGAGAAATATATAAGATTCTGTATCAATCTGGAAATTATGATGCAATATCCCTCAATGAAATTAACATAGGCTACAAATATATAGATTTAGCAATAGAGGAATATTGGCTTGATAATCGTATTACTTTTGAGACATATCAATTTTTAAAGGTGGAATACCAGACATTAGCCACCATAGTTGGTATCCCCAAAATACATAAAAATATAACACACCCCCCCTTTTAGACCCATCATTTCGGGTAGTAGATCCAAAACTTTCCCGCTAGGAGTGGTGATTGACAAGTGGTTAAAGCCCATATACAACAATATTCCACATCTCATCAAAGATTCTTGGATGTTTCTTGGGCAGTTGTCATCTCAAATATGGGACAGTAAACTTATGTTTATCACTATAGATGTAGCGGACTTATTTTTGTGCATTCCTAGAGAACTGGGATTAGAATATTTTTGCAGTAGCCTTAGAAAGTACTCCAATTTAGAATGGGACAGAATCTGTCTCATTTCAGACATGATGGAGTTAGTCTTGGATCATAACTACATTCATTTTGAAAATGAATTTTTCAGGCAAACAAGGGGTGTGGCGATGGGGGCATCTTGTGCTCCTATCTTCGCCAACCTTGTCATGCCAGAATGGGAGTCTGAGTTTTTATTTAAGTCAGAATTTTTTCAGTATATAGTTTATTATACTAGGTTTTTGGATGATCTATTTGTACTTTGGAAGGGTCCCATTGACAAGATTGATGAATTCATTGGTTATATCGATAATACGACGGATTTTCTCAAATTTACCTATACTTCAAATGCACATGGAATAGCTTATTTGGACACATACATTAGTCATGGGGAAGAAGGATTTGTTTCCAGAATATATAGGAAGAAGACATTCTCCAATGACTATTTAGAATTTAGCAGCAACCACCCCCCACATATGATTAAAAACATTTTTAAAGGGCAGTGTATTAGGGCTGCCCGCATGTCGTCCACAAAAGGAATCATGTTGAAAGAAGTGGACTTTATTAAATCTATGTTTATTGAAAAGGGGGTACCCACTGAGATTATTGAATGATGTAGTCAAATACGTTACAAGTGCATGGGGTAGTAAATATGTACCATTATTAGGGAATATGTGTGCTAGCACTGCACACAATATGAAACAAAAGCTTGAACCAAGTAAATTAGTGTGTGTGCTTAGGTATTCACCTGTTGTTGAATATATAGAAGCCATATTAAAAGAACATTGGAATATGGCAATGAAGGATGACAATATTTTGAAAGTTGTAGGTATACATCCAAAGATTGTCTACAAGACTGGTTTTAACATTAAAAAACTTTTGGAATCGTATAGAAGTGATAAAGACAAAAATAATGGAAGGTTTCGTACCAAAAAGTGTGGAGCATGTAATCAGTGCTTTTGCATTAATGAAGTTGAGGGGTGCAAGTTAGACAATCTCAATCAGACATATATTTATAGCAGGGGTGGAAATTGCAACACTAGGTATATGTTTTATTTAGCTACCTGCGTGGCATGTAATACTTTTTACATAGGTAAGACTGAGAGACAGTTTAAATGACGTATTTATGACCATTTGTATTGTATTAGAAACAAAGACAAAAATAATGCATTATATCGACATATTGACCATAGTGGTGACATGCATCATTTTAAATTTATCATCATAGATACTGTGGGTATATCACCATATGGAGGCAATTTCAAAGCCTTATTGGCCATGAAGGAGAGTAGATGGCAAATGTTCACGGATGCCACTAGACACCCTGGCATCAATGATTTCATTAGCATTAAACCACATTTAATTTTGTCTTAAAAAATTTTGTTTATTCTGTTCAAATTATATATATTTAGTATTATTATTATTATTAACATTTATATTTGGTACAATCTATGTGAATTTTATATATATATAATAATGCATCAACAGTGCATACTTTTAAAATTTTTCATCTTAAAATTTTTATATATCAGTTATTTAGCATAGGGTATTTATAAGAATATTTATAATATTTATAAGAATGGTGTAGAAATTGTATATTTATAAGAATGATGTAGAAATTGTATATACATACACTCTTTTAGATAACCATTTCCTTTTTAAGAAATTCAATTTAATTTAATTTATGTGTTTGGCGCCAAAATTCATGGTATTTAATGAAATTATGTTCAATGAAGTTTGTTCTGATGAAGTCTGCTAGTCAGATGAAAGCGCTTAACCTGTTGGTGTCATTTGTTTGTTATTATACTATTGGTGACTTTATTTGGAATTGTATCATCTTTTTCCACTGTTCAAGCTGAGCTGTTTTCGTTGTGTCTCCAGTATCAGTGAGCTGTTCAATAAACAGAACATGCTAGAGGGATAGGTTCCTAACCCAGAGGCTTCCCATACTCTGGAACAAACTTCCCATCCACGTCATGCAGAGCACTTCACTGGCCCTCTAAGAGGAATCTTGATGAGTGGGGGGGGGGGGGCAATAGGAAGTTCACCCTGGGGATCACTTCAGTGGCCTTGCTTGACAGAGGCACTGGGAACTAACTTTGGGTGGCATTTTGCCAGGGAATCTTCTTGGGCTAGGCATATGTAGGCTCCAGGGCCATTAGCCTAGTACACAACTATGAAACCAAAGAGAGACTGTTACAATGTGGGACAGGTGCTAACCCTAGCCACCCTGGAATATCCCCTTTTGAATTATTATTCCCAGAATAATAATTTGTCCTTTATCATGACTTAACTGCAGAGTGGTTTGTCATTGTTTTGTGGTTACTGTGATGTAGTTTATCACTGTAGGGGGCATCTTACATATTTGCAAGCATTATTTTATCCAGGAATGAGGGATACTGTGAAATGCTTTTTAGTAGTCCATCCATGCCATAATTACATTCTTCCCCCATTTTACAGTTCTCCACTATGACTAACAACACATGATCCTTCATTCCATATGACTTCCTTTTATTACCCCTTTGTTCTGTTGCCATATTTGAGTTTTAAATCACTGACAAAAAGAGAAGAGAAGTCTTTAGACTTGGTTGTTTTCTAGAAGCCACTCTGTATCCATGGCCTAAGCTGTTAAGTAGACAGCTTAATGGGTTAAGGGCAAGGCAGAATAATAACAGTGACAGAGTCACCCTGGAACATCCCCCTTTAAAATTTTATCCTGGGATAGTAATTTGTCCTTTATCATGAATTGCAAAGTAGTCTGCCATTGTTTCATGGTCACTGTAACAGTCTATCAGTGTAGGATGTATCTTGTACATTTTTAAGCACTCTTTTATCCATAAATGTGGGATGCTATCAAATGCTTTTTTTGTTGTCAATCCATGCCATACTTAGATTCTTCCCCTTTTTACAGTTTTCCACTATGACTTTATTTAACATCAGATGATCCTTTGTTCCATATGACTTTCTTTTATTGCCCTTTTGTTCTACTGCCATAATTGAATTTTCTTCAAGATGACTATAAACTCTGCCGGCATCAATTCCCATGTATACGTTACACGTTGTCGGTAGTCAAGTTACTAGTCTATAATTTTTAGGGTAGCTTGCAGGTTCAGTCTTCAGTAGGAGCATTATTTTCCTGTTCTTAGCCAGGTTGGTGTCTGTTTGGGATGCACATATAAATAGTTCTTACTCATGGCTAAGTCTTCATGCAAAGATTTTAATACCTTTAACCAAAAGTTAGGTACTATATCTGGGCCTGGTGTTTTCCAATTAGAGGCTTTTCTTAACTTTGTTTCAATCTCTCTAGCTGCTACTTCATCCCATTTCATCTCTTGTACCTTTAAGCTTCTTATTCTTTCTTTTACTTCTTTTATCGATTTAGCATCTTTATTGTGTTCCACAGGATCTTCACAGATACTTCTCCAAAATGCATCTATTTCTTCTTTTTTTTGGTGGTCTTTCATTTCCTTTTACCTTGTTTCCCTATTCTCTATAAAACTTTTTTGGGTCATCACTAAATTGCTTATTTTGTACTTTTCCTTTGTATTTATCTGTTTATCTTCTACATTTTTTCCGCCTGTGCTAAAAAGTTTAGTTTATTTATAATAGTGCATGATACATCCTGGTCTAATATAATTCTGTGCACTGCTTTTATCACATCTATAGTTCTTACTATTTTTATTGATCTATTCCCTCTTCTACAGTCTTCCAACAGTGAAAGTTCTTGTATTAATTGCATTACATTTTTCTCTCTTCGATACTTCCATGATGGTATTCGATTTCTCCCCTTCCTTTGCTTCACTACCCTGTGCTCTTGTGGTAGAACTTTATCAGTTATTAATTTAGCTGTACAGTAACATATCCTGTTTACTTCTGTTATATCACATGGATCTCTACGGACAGTCCTAATTACTGTGTTCATTTGTTTTATCAGACTTCTGACTTTTGGGGTTTTATTGACCTTCTGCAATGTATTTCTTTCATTGATTTTAATATATCTATCTCTGTCCATTAAATCAAACTATTCCCTTAGTTCATTTTCTTCCAAACTAAAGGCACATCCTTTGTTTTCCATTTCCTGTGGGGATTCTATAGAAAGTTCTATAGCATCTTCCTATTGCACCTTATCTTCAATTTCATCCTGTGCCATCCATTACTTTTTTCATACGGGAACTCACTGGCCTATCACTCCTCAACGTTGACTGCAGCAGAGCTTCCACAGTCTCCTGTCCCTACCCTTGCTGTCTAGCTTTAATTGAACGTTTATACTGGTTTCCTATGGAAGGCTCCAAATATCTTGATATGGCACCTGACCAATTGCTTCCTTTTCCACTGGTTTCCCCTTAATTTGGGTATCCATTACTCTATCCTGTTGTGGTGCTTTCTGCATTAGATTTCCTACACTGAATCCTTCACTGTGTAGGTGCTCTATAACCTCAGTTTCTATTTCTTTAACTTCTCCATTACTGATCTCCTTTCCTCCTGTTTTTTCATGTTTGTCTTCTTATTTTTTGTATTGTAAGGTTTTCCATATCCGGATTTCTTTGTTTTATTTCTCTTCAAATAACTTTGGTGCTGCTCTTTTTGTATCGGTTAGTTTTGCTTTCTCCTTTGCATAAATATTACACCATATTAAATCTCTTTTTCTTCCCCATGTCCAGATTACTTCTTCAGATGTCTCCTGATCTTCCTGCTTCTCCTTACTTTGGGGACTCGCACCATCATGCTGTGATACAGTCTGCGTTAGACTTTCTATATTAAATCCTTCAATCTGTAGACACTCCATAACTTCAACTTCTATTTCCTTAACTTCTGCTTTACTAATCTTCATTTCCACATTCCATCTTTGTGATATTAAATATCGTATTGTGAAATTTTCCATCTGGATGCCTTTGCCTATATTTCTCTTCAAATAACTTTGTAACTGCTTTCTCTATATTAGAGAACTTGGCTTTCTGCTTTGCATAAATATTGCACCATATCAAATCTCTCTTTCTTTCCTTTCCCATGTCCATATTTCTTTTTTATACTTTTCAAAAATGTCTAGGATTTGTTGTTTACATTTCTGCACTTCCTCAGATGCTCAGATGCTTCTTTTTCCAAACAGATCAAAGTTTCTTGATCTATATACTATTTTTCAAAAATGTGTTGTATTAATGAACACAAATTTTTATTTGAAGCTTCTGACAATTTTTCTTGTGAAAAATATTTTCTTTCTTCTAATTTATCTCAATCTCTTTGTATATCCTCTGTATAGTAATTCCATAAACCAAGACTTGAGGAGGAATTCAATTTCAGCACTACTACTTTCCTTTGCTTGCTGACTTTTCATCTCCCCGTGTGAGTCCTTTCGTGTTTCACTAGAGCACTCCTTTGTCTGAAACACTTATTGCATTCAAGACATTTATATGGTCTCACCCCAGTGTGAATTCTTTCATGTTTTACTAGATGGCTCCTTTGTCCAAAACACTTATTGCATTCAAGACATTTATATGGTCTCGCCCCACTGTGAATCCTTTCATGTATTACTAGATGGGTCCTGTGTTTGAAACATTTATTGCACTCAGAACATTTATATGGTCTCACGCCAGTGTGAATCCTTTCATGTACTACTAGATGGCTCTTCTGTCCGAAACACTTATTGCATTCAAGACACTTATATGGTCTCGCCCCAGTGTGACTCCTTTCATGTATTACTAGATGGCTCCTGTGTCGGAAAC